>NW_026047143.1:304289-606079 GCF_023864275.1 Schistocerca cancellata | reverse complement strand
CAGCAATAGACCCATGGAGTCAAGTCGGCTGGAGGACGATGTATTGAATCGGGACGCAATTTGCGTGGTCCATCGTCATTAGGTGGCCCTGAACGTTACAATTCACTATCAGTTTTTCGTCCCATTCGATAATCTAGACTCACAGCAGAACGGCCATAAGGTGCCCGAGGCAGCAATAGACCCATGGAGACAAGTCTGCTGGAGGACGATGTATTGAATCGGGACGCAATTTGAGTGATCCATCGTCATTAGGAGGCCCTGAACGTTACAATTCACTATCAGTTTTTTGTCCCATTCGATAATGTAGACTCACAGCAGAACGGCCATAAGGTGACCGAGGCAGCAATAGACCCATGGAGTCAAGTCGGCTGGAGGACGATGTATTGAATCGGGACGCAATTTGAGTGATCCATCGTCATTAGGTGGCCCTGAACGTTACAATTCACTATCAGTTTTTCGTCCGATTCGAAAATCTTTGACTCACAGCAGAACGGCCATAAGGTGCCCGAGGCAGCAATAGACGCATGGAGACAAGTCTGCTGGAGGACGATGTATTGAATCGGGACGGAATTTGAGTGTTCCATCGTCATTAGGAGGCCCTGAACGTTACAATTCACTATCAGTTTTTCGTCCGATTCGAAAATCTTTGAGTCACAGCAGGCCTGCCATAAGGTGCCCGAGGCAGCAATAGACCCATGGAGACAAGTCTGCTGGAGGACGATGTATTGAATCGGGACGCAATTTGAGTGATCCATCGTCATTAGGTGGCCCTGAACGTTACAATTCACTATCAGTTTTTCATCCCATTCTATAATCTAGACTCACAGCAGAACGGCCATAAGGTGCCCGAGGCAGCAATAGTCCCATGGAGTCAAGTCGGCTAGTGGACGATGTACTGAATCGGGACGCAATTTGTGTGGTCCATCGTCATTAGGTGGCCCTGAATGTTACAAATCACTATCAGTTTTTCGTCCGATTCGAAAATCTTTGACTCACAGCAGAACGGCCATAAGGTGCCCGAGGCAGCAATAGACCCATGGAGACAAGTCTGCTGGAGGACGATGTATTGAATCGGGACGCAATTTGAGTGATCCATCGTCATTAGGTGGCCCTGAACGTTACAATTCACTATCAGTTTTTCGTCCCATTCGATAATCCAGACTCACAGCAGAACGGCCATAAGGTGCCCGAGGCAGTAATAGACCCATGGAGACAAGTCTGCTGGAGGACGATGTATTGAATCGGGACGCAATTTGAGTGATCCATCGTCATTAGGAGGCCCTGAACGTTACAATTCACTATCAGTTTTTTGTCCCATTCGATAATCTAGACTCACAGCAGAACGGCCATAAGGTGCCCGAGGCAGCAATAGACCCATGGAGTCAAATCGGCTGGAGGACGATGTATTGAATCGGGACGCAATTTGAGTGATCCATCGTCATTAGGTGGCCCTGAACGTTACAATTCACTATCAGTTTTTCGTCCGATTCGAAAATCTTTGACTCACAGCAGAACGGCCATAAGGTGCCCGAGGCAGCAATAGACGCATGGAGACAAGTCTGCTGGAGGACGATGTATTGAATCGGGACGCAATTTGAGTGTTCTATCGTCATTAGGAGGCCCTGAACGTTACAATTCACTATCAGTTTTTCGTCCGATTCGAAAATCTTTGAGTCACAGCAGGCCTGCCATAAGGTGCCCGAGGCAGCAATAGACCCATGGAGACAAGTCTGCTGGAGGACGATGTATTGAATCGGGACGCAATTTGAGTGATCCATCGTCATTAGGTGGCCCTGAACGTTACAATTCACTATCAGTTTTTCATCCCATTCTATAATCTAGACTCACAGCAGAACGGCCATAACGTGCCCGAGGCAGCAATAGTCCCATTGAGTCAAGTCGGCTAGTGGACGATGTACTGAATCGGGACGCAATTTGAGTGGTCCATCGTCATTAGGTGGCCCTGAATGTTACAAATCACTATCAGTTTTTCGTCCGATTCGAAAATCTTTGACTCACAGCAGAACGGCCATAAGGTGCCCGAGGCAGCAATCGACCCATGGAGACAAGTCTGCTGGAGGGCGATGTTTTGAATCGGGACGCAATTTGAGTGATCCATCGTCATTAGGTGGCCCTGAAAGTTACAATTCACTATCAGTTTTTCGTCCGATTCGAAAATCTTTGACTCACAGCAGAACGGCCATAAGGTGCCCGAGGCAGCAATAGACCCATGAAGTCAAGTCTGCTGGAGGACGATGTATTGAATCAGGACGCAATTTGAGTGATCCATCGTCATTAGGTGGTCCTGAACGTTACAATTCACTATCAGTTTTTCGTCCCATTCGATAATCTAGACTCAAAGCAGAACGGCCATAAGGTGCCCGAGGCAGCAATAGACCCATGGAGTCAAGTCAGCTGGAGGACGATGTATTGTATAGGGACGCAATTTGAGTGATCCATCGTCATTAGGAGGCCCTGAACGTTACAATTCACTATCAGTTTTTCGTCCCATTCGATAATCTAGACTCACAGCAGAACGGCCATAAGGTGCCCGAGTCAGCAATCGACCCATGGAGACAAGTCTGCTGGAGGGCGATGTTTTGAATCGGGACGCAATTTGAGTGATCCATCGTCATTAGGTGGCCCTGAAAGTTACAATTCACTATCAGTTTTTCGTCCGATTCGAAAATCTTTGACTCACAGCAGAACGGCCATAAGGTGCCCGAGGCAGCAATAGACCCATGAAGTCAAGTCTGCTGGAGGACGATGTATTGAATCAGGACGCAATTTGAGTGATCCATCGACATTAGGTGGCCCTGAACGTTACAATTCACTATCAGTTTTTCGTCCGATTCGAAAATCTTTGAGTCACAGCAGGCCTGCCATTAGGTGCCCGAGGCAGCAATAGACCCATGGAGACAAGTCTGCTGGAGGACGATGTATTGAATCGGGACGCAATTTGAGTGATCCATCGTCATTAGGTGGTCCTGAACGTTACAATTCACTATCAGTTTTTCGTCCCATTCGATAATCTAGACTCAAAGCAGAACGGCCATAAGGTGCCCGAGGCAGCAATAGACCCATGGAGTCAAGTCAGCTGGAGGACGATGTATTGTATAGGGACGCAATTTGAGTGATCCATCGTCATTAGGAGGCCCTGAACGTTACAATTCACTATCAGTTTTTTGTCCCATTCGATAATCTAGACTCACAGCAGAACGGCCATAAGGTGCCCGAGTCAGCAATAGACCCATGGAGTCAAGTCGGCTGGAGGACGATGTATTGAATCGGGACGCAATTTGCGTGGTCCATCGTCATTAGGTGGCCCTGAACGTTACAATTCACTATCAGTTTTTCGTCCCATTCGATAATCTAGACTCACAGCAGAACGGCCATAAGGTGCCCGAGGCAGCAATAGACCCATGGAGACAAGTCTGCTGGAGGACGATGTATTGAATCGGGACGCAATTTGAGTGATCCATCGTCATTAGGAGGCCCTGAACGTTACAATTCACTATCAGTTTTTTGTCCCATTCGATAATGTAGACTCACAGCAGAACGGCCATAAGGTGACCGAGGCAGCAATAGACCCATGGAGTCAAGTCGGCTGGAGGACGATGTATTGAATCGGGACGCAATTTGAGTGATCCATCGTCATTAGGTGGCCCTGAACGTTACAATTCACTATCAGTTTTTCGTCCGATTCGAAAATCTTTGACTCACAGCAGAACGGCCATAAGGTGCCCGAGGCAGCAATAGACGCATGGAGACAAGTCTGCTGGAGGACGATGTATTGAATCGGGACGGAATTTGAGTGTTCCATCGTCATTAGGAGGCCCTGAACGTTACAATTCACTATCAGTTTTTCGTCCGATTCGAAAATCTTTGAGTCACAGCAGGCCTGCCATAAGGTGCCCGAGGCAGCAATAGACCCATGGAGACAAGTCTGCTGGAGGACGATGTATTGAATCGGGACGCAATTTGAGTGATCCATCGTCATTAGGTGGCCCTGAACGTTACTATTCACTATCAGTTTTTCATCCCATTCTATAATCTAGACTCACAGCAGAACGGCCATAAGGTGCCCGAGGCAGCAATAGTCCCATGGAGTCAAGTCGGCTAGTGGACGATGTACTGAATCGGGACGCAATTTGTGTGGTCCATCGTCATTAGGTGGCCCTGAATGTTACAAATCACTATCAGTTTTTCGTCCGATTCGAAAATCTTTGACTCACAGCAGAACGGCCATAAGGTGCCCGAGGCAGCAATAGACCCATGGAGACAAGTCTGCTGGAGGACGATGTATTGAATCGGGACGCAATTTGAGTGATCCATCGTCATTAGGTGGCCCTGAACGTTACAATTCACTATCAGTTTTTCGTCCCATTCGATAATCCAGACTCACAGCAGAACGGCCATATGGTGCCCGAGGCAGTAATAGACCCATGGAGACAAGTCTGCTGGAGGACGATGTATTGAATCGGGACGCAATTTGAGTGATCCATCGTCATTAGGAGGCCCTGAACGTTACAATTCACTATCAGTTTTTTGTCCCATTCGATAATCTAGACTCACAGCAGAACGGCCATAAGGTGCCCGAGGCAGCAATAGACCCATGGAGTCAAATCGGCTGGAGGACGATGTATTGGATCGGGACGCAATTTGAGTGATCCATCGTCATTAGGTGGCCCTGAACGTTACAATTCACTATCAGTTTTTCGTCCGATTCGAAAATCTTTGACTCACAGCAGAACGGCCATAAGGTGCCCGAGGCAGCAATAGACGCATGGAGACAAGTCTGCTGGAGGACGATGTATTGAATCGGGACGCAATTTGAGTGTTCTATCGTCATTAGGAGGCTCTGAACGTTACAATTCACTACCAGTTTTTCGTCCGATTCGAAAATCTTTGAGTCACAGCAGGCCTGCCATAAGGTGCCCGAGGCAGCAATAGACCCATGGAGACAAGTCTGCTGGAGGACGATGTATTGAATCGGGACGCAATTTGAGTGATCCATCGTCATTAGGTGGCCCTGAACGTTACAATTCACTATCAGTTTTTCATCCCATTCTATAATCTAGACTCACAGCAGAACGGCCATAACGTGCCCGAGGCAGCAATAGTCCCATTGAGTCAAGTCGGCTAGTGGACGATGTACTGAATCGGGACGCAATTTGAGTGGTCCATCGTCATTAGGTGGCCCTGAATGTTACAAATCACTATCAGTTTTTCGTCCGATTCGAAAATCTTTGACTCACAGCAGAACGGCCATAAGGTGCCCGAGGCAGCAATCGACCCATGGAGACAAGTCTGCTGGAGGGCGATGTTTTGAATCGGGACGCAATTTGAGTGATCCATCGTCATTAGGTGGCCCTGAATGTTACAATTCACTATCAGTTTTTCGTCCGATTCGAAAATCTTTGACTCACAGCAGAACGGCCATAAGGTGCCCGAGGCAGCAATAGACCCATGGAAACAAGTCTGCTGGAGGACGATGTATTGAATCGGGACGCAATTTGAGTGATCCATCGTCATTAGGTGGCCCTGAACGTTACAATTCACTATCAGTTTTTCGTCCCATTCGATAATCCAGACTCACAGCAGAACGGCCATATGGTGCCCGAGGCAGTAATAGACCCATGGAGACAAGTCTGCTGGAGGACGATGTATTGAATCGGGACGCAATTTGAGTGATCCATCGTCATTAGGAGGCCCTGAACGTTACAATTCACTATCAGTTTTTTGTCCCATTCGATAATCTAGACTCACAGCAGAACGGCCATAAGGTGCCCGAGGCAGCAATAGACCCATGGAGTCAAATCGGCTGGAGGACGATGTATTGAATCGGGACGCAATTTGAGTGATCCATCGTCATTAGGTGGCCCTGAACGTTACAATTCACTATCAGTTTTTCGTCCGATTCGAAAATCTTTGACTCACAGCAGAACGGCCATAAGGTGCCCGAGGCAGCAATAGACACATGGAGACAAGTCTGCTGGAGGACGATGTATTGAATCGGGACGCAATTTGAGTGTTCTATCGTCATTAGGAGGCCCTGAACGTTACAATTCACTATCAGTTTTTCGTCCGATTCGAAAATCTTTGACTCACAGCAGAACGGCCATAAGGTGCCCGAGGCAGCAATAGACCCATGAAGTCAAGTCTGCTGGAGGACGATGTATTGAATCAGGACGCAATTTGAGTGATCCATCGTCATTAGGAGGCCCTGAACGTTACAATTCACTATCAGTTTTTTGTCCCATTCGATAATCTAGACTCACAGCAGAACGGCCATAAGGTGCCCGAGGCAGCAATAGACCCATGGAGTCAAGTCAGCTGGAGGACGATGTATTGTATAGGGACGCAATTTGAGTGATCCATCGTCATTAGGAGGCCCTGAACGTTACAATTCACTTTCAGTTTTTCGTCCCATTCGATAATCTAGACTCACAGCAGAACGGCCATAAGGTGCCCGAGTCAGCAATAGACCCATGGAGTCAAGTCGGCTGGAGGACGATGTATTGAATCGGGACGCAATTTGAGTGATCCATCGTCATTAGGTGGCCCTGAACGTTACAATTCACTATCAGTTTTTCATCCCATTCTATAATCTAGACTCACAGCAGAACGGCCATAAGGTGCCCGAGGCAGCAATAGTCCCATGGAGTCAAGTTGGCTAGTGGACGATGTACTGAATCGGGACGCAATTTGTGTGGTCCATCGTCATTAGGTGGCCCTGAATGTTACAAATCACTATCAGTTTTTCGTCCGATTCGAAAATCTTTGACTCACAGCAGAACGGCCATAAGGTGCCCGAGGCAGCAATAGACCCATGGAGACAAGTCTGCTGGAGGACGATGTATTGAATCGGGACGCAATTTGAGTGATCCATCGTCATTAGGTGGCCCTGAACGTTACAATTCACTATCAGTTTTTTGTCCCATTCGATAATCTAGACTCACAGCAGAACGGCCATAAGGTGCCCGAGGCAGTAATAGACCCATGGAGACAAGTCTGCTGGAGGACGATGTATTGAATCGGGACGCAATTTGAGTGATCCATCGTCATTAGGAGGCCCAGAACGTTACAATTCACTATCAGTTTTTTGTGCCATTCGATAATCTAGACTCACAGCAGAACGGCCATAAGGTGCCCGAGGCAGCAATAGACCCATGGAGTCAAATCGGCTGGAGGACGATGTATTGAATCGGGACGCAATTTGAGTGATCCATCGTCATTAGGTGGCCCTGAACGTTACAATTCACTATCAGTTTTTCGTCCGATTCGAAAATCTTTGACTCACAGCAGAACGGCCATAAGGTGCCCGAGGCAGCAATAGACGCATGGAGACAAGTCTGCTGGAGGACGATGTATTGAATCGGGACGCAATTTGAGTGTTCTATCGTCATTAGGAGGCCCTGAACGTTACAATTCACTATCAGTTTTTCGTCCGATTCGAAAATCTTTGAGTCACAGCAGGCCTGCCATAAGGTGCCCGAGGCAGCAATAGACCCATGGAGACAAGTCTGCTGGAGGACGATGTATTGAATCGGGACGCAATTTGAGTGATCCATCGTCATTAGGTGGCCCTGAACGTTACAATTCACTATCAGTTTTTCATCCCATTCTATAATCTAGACTCACAGCAGAACGGCCATAAGGTGCCCGAGGCAGCAATAGTCCCATGGAGTCAAGTCGGCTAGTGGACGATGTACTGAATCGGGACGCAATTTGTGTGGTCCATCGTCATTAGGTGGCCCTGAATGTTACAAATCACTATCAGTTTTTCGTCCGATTCGAAAATCTTTGACTCACAGCAGAACGGCCATAAGGTGCCCGAGGCAGCAATAGACCCATGGAGACAAGTCTGCTGGAGGACGATGTATTGAATCGGGACGCAATTTGAGTGATCCATCGTCATTAGTTGGCCCTGAACGTTACAATTCACTATCAGTTTTTCGTCCCATTCGATAATCTAGACTCACAGCAGAACGGCCATAAGGTGCCCGAGGCAGTAATAGACCCATGGAGACAAGTCTGCTGGAGGACGATGTATTGAATCGGGACGCAATTTGAGTGATCCATCGTCATTAGGAGGCCCTGAACGTTACAATTCACTATCAGTTTTTTGTGCCATTCGATAATCTAGACTCACAGCAGAACGGCCATAAGGTGCCCGAGGCAGCAATAGACCCATGGAGTCAAATCGGCTGGAGGACGATGTATTGAATCGGGACGCAATTTGAGTGATCCATCGTCATTAGGTGGCCCTGAACGTTACAATTCACTATCAGTTTTTCGTCCGATTCGAAAATCTTTGACTCACAGCAGAACGGCCATAAGGTGCCCGAGGCAGCAATAGACGCATGGAGACAAGTCTGCTGGAGGACGATGTATTGAATCGGGACGCAATTTGAGTGTTCTATCGTCATTAGGAGGCCCTGAACGTTACAATTCACTATCATTTTTTCGTCCGATTCGAAAATCTTTGAGTCACAGCAGGCCTGCCATAAGGTGCCCGAGGCAGCAATAGACCCATGGAGACAAGTCTGCTGGAGGACGATGTATTGAATCGGGACGCAATTTGAGTGATCCATCGTCATTAGGAGGCCCTGAACGTTACAATTCACTATCAGTTTTTTGTCCCATTCGATAATCTAGACTCACAGCAGAACGGCCATAAGGTGCCCGAGGCAGCAATAGACCCATGGAGTCAAATCGGCTGGAGGACGATGTATTGAATCGGGACGCAATTTGAGTGATCCATCGTCATTAGGTGGCCCTGAACGTTACAATTCACTATCAGTTTTTCGTCCGATTCGAAAATCTTTGAGTCACAGCAGGCCTGCCATAAGGTGCCCGAGGCCGCAATAGACCCATGGAGACAAGTCTGCTGGAGGACGATGTATTGAATCGGGACGCAATTTGAGTAATCCATCGTCATTAGGTGGCCCTGAACGTTACAATTCACTATCAATTTTTCATCCCATTCTATAATCTAGACTCACAGCAGAACGGCCATAACGTGCCCGAGGCAGCAATAGTCCCATGGAGTCAAGTCGGCTAGTGGACGATGTACTGAATCGGGACGCAATTTGTGTGGTCCATCGTCATTAGGTGGCCCTGAATGTTACAAATCACTATCAGTTTTTCGTCCGATTCGAAAATCTTTGACTCACAGCAGAACGGCCATAAGGTGCCCGAGGCAGCAATCGACCCATGGAGACAAGTCTGCTGGAGGGCGATGTTTTGAATCGGGACGCAATTTGAGTGATCCATCGTCATTAGGTGGCCCTGAAAGTTACAATTCACTATCAGTTTTTCGTCCGATTCGAAAATCTTTGACTCACAGCAGAACAGCCATAAGGTGCCCGAGGCAGCAATAGACCCATGAAGTCAAGTCTGCTGGAGGACGATGTATTGAATCAGGACGCAATTTGAGTGATCCATCGACATTAGGTGGCCTTGTACGTTACAATTCACTATCAGTTTTTCGTCCCATTCGATAATCTAGACTCAAAGCAGAACGGCCATAAGGTGCCCGATGCAGCAATAGACCCATGGAGACAAGTCGGCTGGGGACGATGTATTGAATCGGGACGCAATTTGAGTGATCCATCGTCATTAGGTGGCTCTGAACGTTACAATTCACTATCAGTTTTTCGTCCCATTCGATAATCTAGATTCACAGCAGAACGGCCATAAGGTGCCCGAGGCAGCAATAGACCCATGGAGTCAACTCGGCTGGAGGACGATGTATTGAATCGGGAAACAATTTGCGTGGTCCATCGTCATTAGGTGGCCCTGAATGTTACAATTCACTATCAGTTTTTCGTCCGATTCGAAAATCTTTGACTCACAGCAGAACGGCCGTTAGGTGCCCGAGGCAGCAATCGACCCATGGAGACAAGTCTGCTGGAGGACGATGTATTGAATCGGGACGCAATTTGAGTGGTCCATCGTCATTAGGAGGCCCTGAACGTTACAATTCACTATCAGTTTTTCGTCCCATTCGATAATCTAGACTCACAGCAGAACGGCCATAAGGTGTCCGAGGCAGCAATAGACCCATGGAGTCAAGTCGGCTGGAGGACGATGTATTGTATAGGGACGCAATTTGAGTGATTCATCGTCATTAGGAGGCCCTGATCGTTACAATTCACTATCAGTTTTTCGTCCCATTCGATAATCTAGACTCACAGCAGAACGGCCATAAGGAGCCCGAGTCAGCAATTGACCCATGGAGTCAAGTCGGCTGGAGGACGATGTATTGAATCGGGACGCAATTTGCGTGGTCCATCGTCATTAGGTGGCCCTGAACGTAACAATTCACTATCAGTTTTTCGTCCCATTCGATAATCTAGACTCACAGCAGAACGGCCATAAGGTGCCCGAGGCAGCAATAGACCCATGGAGACAAGTCTGCTGGAGGACGATGTATTGAATCGGGACGCAATTTGAGTGATCCATCGTCATTAGGAGGCCCTGAACGTTACAATTCACTATCAGTTTTTTGTCCCATTCGATAATCTAGACTCACAGCAGAACGGCCATAAGGTGCCCGAGGCAGCAATAGACCCATGGAGTCAAATCGGCTGGAGGACGATGTATTGAATCGGGACGCAATTTGAGTGATCCATCGTCATTAGGTGGCCCTGAACGTTACAATTCACTATCAGTTTTTCGTCCGATTCGAAAATCTTTGACTCACAGCAGAACGGCCATAAGGTGCCCGAGGCAGCAATAGACGCATGGAGACAAGTCTGCTGGAGGACGATGTATTGAATCGGGACGCAATTTGAGTGTTCTATCGTCATTAGGAGGCCCTGAACGTTACAATTCACTATCAGTTTTTCGTCCGATTCGAAAATCTTTGAGTCACAGCAGGCCTGCCATAAGGTGCCCGAGGCAGCAATAGACCCATGGAGACAAGTCTGCTGGAGGACGATGTATTGAATTGGGACGCAATTTGAGTGATCCATCGTCATTAGGTGGCCCTGAACGTTACAATTCACTATCAGTTTTTCATCCCATTCTATAATCTAGACTCACAGCAGAACGGCCATAACGTGCCCGAGGCAGCAATAGTCCCATGGAGTCAAGTCGGCTAGTGGACGATGTACTGAATCGGGACGCAATTTGTGAGGTCCATCGTCATTAGGTGGCCCTGAATGTTACAAATCACTATCAGTTTTTCGTCCGATTCGAAAATCTTTGACTCACAGCAGAACGGCCATAAGGTGCCCGAGGCAGCAATCGACCCATGGAGACAAGTCTGCTGGAGGACGATGTATTGAATCGGGACGCAATTTGAGTGATCCATCGTCATTAGGTGGCCCTGAAAGTTACAATTCACTATCAGTTTTTCGTCCGATTCGAAAATCTTTGACTCACAGCAGAACGGCCATAAGGTGCCCGAGGCAGCAATAGACCCATGGAGTCAAGTCGGCTGGAGGACGATGTATTGAATCGGGACGCAATTTGCGTGGTCCATCGTCATTAGGTGGCCCTGAACGTTACAATTCAGTATCAGTTTTTCGTCCCATTCGATAATCTAGACTCACAGCAGAACGGCCATAAGGTGCCCGAGGCAGCAATAGACCCATGGAGACAAGTCTGCTGGAGGACGATGTATTGAATCGGGACGCAATTTGAGTGATCCATCGTCATTAGGAGGCCCTGAACGTTACAATTCACTATCAGTTTTTTGTCCCATTCGATAATCTAGACTCACAGCAGAACGGCCATAAGGTGCCCGAGGCAGCAATAGACCCATGGAGTCAAATCTGCTGGAGGACGATGTATTGAATCGGGACGCAATTTGAGTGATCCATCGTCATTAGGTGGCCCAGAACGTTACAGTTCACTATCAGTTTTTCGTCCGATTCGAAAATCTTTGACTCACAGCAGAACGGCCATAAGGTGCCCGAGGCAGCAATAGACGCATGGAGACAAGTCTGCTGGAGGACGATGTATTGAATCGGGACGCAATTTGAGTGTTCTATCGTCATTAGGAGGCCCTGAACGTTACAATTCACTATCAGTTTTTCGTCCGATTCGAAAATCTTTGAGTCACAGCAGGCCTGCCATAAGCTGCCCGAGGCAGCAATAGACCCATGGAGACAAGTCTGCTGGAGGACGGTGTATTGAATCGGGACGCAATTTGAGTGATCCATCGTCATTAGGTGGCCCTGAACGTTACAATTCACTATCAGTTTTTCATCCCATTCTATAATCTAGACTCACAGCCGAACGGCCATAACGTGCCCGAGGCAGCAATAGTCCCATGGAGTCAAGTCGGCTAGTGGACGATGTACTGAATCGGGACGCAATTTGTGTGGTCCATCGTCATTAGGTGGCCCTGAATGTTACAAATCACTATCAGTTTTTCGTCCGATTCGAAAATCTTTGACTCACAGCAGAACGGCCATAAGGTGCCCGAGGCAGCAATCGACCCATGGAGACAAGTCTGCTGGAGGACGATGTATTGAATCGGGACGCAATTTGAGTGAACCATCGTCATTAGGTGGCCCTGAAAGTTACAATTCACTATCAGTTTTTCGTCCGATTCGAAAATCTTTGACTCACAGCAGAACGGCCATAAGGTGCCCGAGGCCGCAATAAACCCATGAAGTCAAGTCTGCTGGAGGACGATGTATTGAATCAGGACGCAATTTGAGTGATCCATCGTCATTAGGTGGCCCTGAACGTTACAATTCACTATCAGTTTTTCGTCCCATTCGATAATCTAGACTCAAAGCAGAACGGCCATAAGGTGCCCGAGGCAGCAATAGACCCATGGAGACAAGTCGGCTGGGGACGATGTATTGAATCGGGACGCAATTTGAGTGATCCATCGTCATTAGGTGGCTCTGAACGTTACAATTCACTATCAGATTTTCGTCCCATTCGATAATCTAGATTCACAGCAGAACGGCCATAAGGTGCCCGAGGCAGCAATAGACGCATGGAGTCAAGTCGGCTGGAGGACGATGTATTGAATCGGGACGCAATTTGAGTGGTCCATCGTCATTAGGAGGCCCTGAACGTTACAATTCACTATCAGTTTTTCGTCCCATTCGATAATCTAGACTCACAGCAGAACGGCCATAAGGTGCCCGAGGCAGCAATAGACCCATGGAGTCAAGTCAGCTGGAGGACGATGTATTGTATAGGGACGCAATTTGAGTGATCCATCGTTATTAGGAGGCCCTGAACGTTACAATTCACTATCAGTTTTTCGTCCCATTCGATAATCTAGACTCACAGCAGAACGGCCATAAGGTGCCCGAGTCAGCAATAGACCCATGGAGTCAAGTCGGCTGGAGGACGATGTATTGAATCGGGACGCAATTTGCGTGGTCCATCGTCATTAGGTGGCCCTGAACGTTACAATTCACTATCAGTTTTTAGTCTTATTCGATAATGTAGACTCACAGCAGAAAGGCCATAAGGTGCCCGAGGCAGCAATAGACCCATGGAGACAAGACTGCTGGAGGACGATGTATTGAATCGGGACGCAATTTGAGTGATCCATCGTCATTAGGAGGCCCTGAACGTTACAATTCACTATCAGTTTTTTGTCCCATTCGATAATCTAGACTCACAGCAGAACGGCCATAAGGTGCCCGAGGCAGCAATAGACCCATGGAGTCAAGTCGGCTGGAGGACGATTTATTGAATCGGGACGCAATTTGAGTGATCCATCGTCATTAGGTGGCCCTGAACGTTACAATTCACTATCAGTTTTTCGTCCTATTCGAAAATCTTTGACTCACAGCAGAACGGCCATAAGGTGCCCGAGGCAGCAATAGACGCATGGAGACAAGTCTGCTGGAGGACGATGTATTGAATCGGGACGGAATTTGAGTGATCCATCGTCATTAGGTGGCCCTGAAAGTTACAATTCACTATCAGTTTTTCGTCCGATTCGAAAATCTTTGACTCACAGCAGAACGGCCATAAGGTGCCCGAGGCCGCAATAAACCCATGAAGTCAAGTCTGCTGGAGGACGATGTATTGAATCAGGACGCAATTTGAGTGATCCATCGTCATTAGGTGGCCCTGAACGTTACAATTCACTATCAGTTTTTCATCCCATTCTATAATCTAGACTCACAGCAGAACGGCCATAACGTGCCCGAGGCAGCAATAGTCCCATGGAGTCAAGTCGGCTAGTGGACGATGTACTGAATCGGGACGCAATTTGTGTGGTCCATCGTCATTAGGTGGCCCTGAATGTTACAAATCACTATCAGTTTTTCGTCCGATTCGAAAATCTTTGACTCACAGCAGAATGGCCATAAGTTGCCCGAGGCAGCAATCGACCCATGGAGACAAGTCTGCTGGAGGACGATGTATTGAATCGGGACGCAATTTGAGTGATCCATCGTCATTAGGTGGCCCTGAAAGTTACAATTCACTATCAGTTTTTCGTCCGATTCGAAAATCTTTGACTCAGAGCAGAACGGCCATAAGGTGCCCGAGGCCGCAATAAACCCATGAAGTCAAGTCTGCTGGAGGACGATGTATTGAATCAGGACGCAATTTGAGTGATCCATCGTCATTAGGTGGCCCTGAACGTTACAATTCACTATCAGTTTTTCGTCCTATTCGAAAATCTTTGACTCACAGCAGAACGGCCATAAGGTGCCCGAGGCAGCAATAGACCCATGGAGTCAAGTCGGCTGGAGGACGATGTATTGAATCGGGACGCAATTTGAGTGGTCCATCGTCATTAGGAGGCCCTGAACGTAACAATTCACTATCAGTTTTTCATCCCATTCGATAATCTAGACTCACAGCAGAACGGCCATAAGGTGCCCGAGGCAGCAATAGACCCATGGAGTCAAGTCAGCTGGAGGACGATGTATTGTATGGGGACGCAATTTGAGTGATCCATCGTCATTAGGAGGCCCTGAACGTTACAATTCACTATCAGTTTTTCGTCCCATTCGATAATCTAGACTCACAGCAGAACGGCCATAAGGTGCCCGAGTCAGCAATAGACCCATGGAGTCAAGTCGGCTGGAGGACGATGTATTGAATCGGGACGCAATTTGCGTGGTCCATCGTCATTAGGTGGCCCTGAACGTTACAATTCACTATCAGTTTTTCGTCCCATTCGATAATCTAGACTCACAGCAGAAAGGCCATAAGGTGCCCGAGGCAGCAATAGACCCATGGAGACAAGACTGCTGGAGGACGATGTATTGAATCGGGACGAAATTTGAGTGATCCATCGTCATTAGGAGGCCCTGAACGTTACAATTCACTATCAGTTTTTTGTCCCATTCGATAATCTAGACTCACAGCAGAACGGCCATAAGGTGCCTGAGGCAGCAATAGACCCATGGAGTCAAGTCGGCTGGAGGACGATTTATTGAATCGGGACGCAATTTGAGTGACCCATCGTCATTAGGTGGCCCTGAACGTTACAATTCACTATCAGTTTTTCGTCCTATTCGAAAATCTTTGACTCACAGCAGAACGGCCATAAGGTGCCCGAGGCAGCAATAGACGCATGGAGACAAGTCTGCTGGAGGACGATGTATTGAATCGGGACGGAATTTGAGTGTTCCATCGTCATTAGGAGGCCCTGAACGTTACAATTCACTATCAGTTTTTCGTCCGATTCGAAAATCTTTGAGTCACAGCAGGCCTGCCATAAGGTGCCCGAGGCAGCAATAGACCCATGGAGACAAGTCTGCTGGAGGACGATGTATTGAATCGGGACGCAATTTGAGTGATCCATCGTCATTAGGTGGCCAGGAACGTTACAATTCACTATCAGTTTTTCATCCCATTCTATAATCTAGACTCACAGCAGAACGGCCATAAGGTGCCTGAGGCAGCAATAGACCCATGGAGTCAAGTCGGCTAGTGGACGATGTACTGAATCGGGACGCAATTTGTGTGGTCCATCGTCATTAGGTTGCCCTGAATGTTACAAATCACTATCAGTTTTTCGTCCGATTCGAAAATCTTTGACTCACAGCAGAACAGCCATAAGGTGCCCGAGGCAGCAATAGACCCATGGAGACAAGTCGGCTGGGGACGATGTATTGAATCGGGACGCAATTTGAGTGATCCATCGTCATTAGGTGGCCCTGAACGTTACAATTCACTATCAGTTTTTCGTCCCATTCGATAATCTAGATTCACAGCAGAACGGCCATTAGGTGCCCGAGGCAGCAATAGACCCATGGAGTCAACTCGGCTGGAGGACGATGTATTGAATCGGGACGCAATTTGCGTGGTCCATCGGCATTAGGTGGCCCTGAATGTTACAATTCACTATCAGTTTTTCGTCCGATTCGAAAATCTTTGACTCACAGCAGAACGGCCATTAGGTGCCCGAGGCAGCAATCGACCCATGGAGACAAGTCTGCTGGAGGACGATGTATTGAATCGGGACGCAATTTGAGTGATCCATCGTCATTAGGAGGCCCTGAACGTTACAATTCACTATCAGTTTTTCGTCCCATTCGATAATCTAGACTCACAGCAGAACGGCCATAAGGTGCCCGCGGCAGCAATAGACCCATGGAGTCAAGTCGGCTGGAGGACGATGTATTGTATAGGGACGCAATTTGAGTGATCCATCGTCATTAGGAGGCCCTGAACGTTACAATTCACTATCAGTTTTTCGTCCCATTCGATAATCTAGACTCACAGCAGAACGGCCATAAGGTGCCCGAGGCAGCAATAGACCCATGGAGTCAAGTCGGCTGGAGGACGATGTATTGAATCGGGACGCAATTTGAATGATCCATCGTCATTAGGTGGCCCTGAACGTTACAATTCACTATCAGTTTTTCGTCCGATTCGAAAATCTTTGACTCACAGCAGAACGGCCATAAGGTGCCCGAGGCAGCAATAGACGTATGGAGACAAGTCTGCTGGAGGACGATGTATTGAATCGGGACGGAATTTGAGTGTTCCATCGTCATTAGGAGGCCCTGAACGTTACAATTCACTATCTGTTTTTCGTCCGATTCGAAAATCTTTGAGTCACAGCAGGCCTGCCATAAGGTGCCCGAGGCAGCAATAGACCCATGGAGTCAAGTCGGCTGGAGGACGATGTATTGTATAGGGACGCAATTTGAGTGATTCATCGTCATTAGGAGGCCCTGAACGTTACAATTCACTATCAGTTTTTCGTCCCATTCAATAATCTAGACTCACAGCAGAACGGCCTTAAGGTGCCCGAGTCAGCAATTGACCCATGGAGTCAAGTCGGCTGGAGGACGATGTATTGAATCGGGACGCAATTTGCGTGGTCCATCGTCATTAGGTGGCCCTGAATGTTACAATTCACTATCAGTTTTTCGTCCCATTCGATAATCTAGACTCACAGCAGAACGGCCATAAGGTGCCCGAGGCAGCAATAGACCCATGGAGACAAGTCTGCTGGAGGACGATGTATTGAATCGGGACGCAATTTGAGTGATCCATCGTCATTAGGAGGCCCTGAACGTTACAATTCACTATCAGTTTTTTGTCCCATTCGATAATCTAGACTCACAGCAGAACGGCCATAAGGTGCCCGAGGCAGCAATAGACCCATGGAGTCAAATCGGCTGGAGGACGATGTATTGAATCGGGACGCAATTTGAGTGATCCATCGTCATTAGGTGGCCCTGAACGTTACAATTCACTATCAGTTTTTCGTCCGATTCGAAAATCTTTGACTCACAGCAGAACGGCCATAAGGTGCCCTAGGCAGCAATAGACGCATGGAGACAAGTCTGCTGGAGGACGATGTATTGAATCGGGACGCAATTTGAGTGTTCTATCGTCATTAGGAGGCCCTGAACGTTACAATTCACTATCAGTTTTTCGTCCGATTCGAAAATCTTTGAGTCACAGCAGGCCTGCCATAAGGTGCCCGAGGCAGCAATAGACCCATGGAGACAAGTCTGCTGGAGGACGATGTATTGAATCGGGACGCAATTTGAGTGATCCATCGTCATTAGGTGGCCCTGAACGTTACAATTCACTATCAGTTTTTCATCCCATTCTATAATCTAGACTCACAGCAGAACGGCCATAAGGTGCCCGAGGCAGCAAAAGTCCCATGGAGTCAAGTCGGCTAGTGGACGATGTACTGAATCGGGACGCAATTTGTGTGGTCCATCGTCATTAGGTGGCCCTGAATGTTACAAATCACTATCAGTTTTTCGTCCGATTCGAAAACCTTTGATTCACAGCAGAACGGCCATAAGGTGCCCGAGGGAGCAATCGACCCATGGAGACAAGTCTGCTGGAGGACGATGTATTGAATCGGGACGCAATTTGAGTGATACATCGTCATTAGGTGGCCCTGAAAGTTACAATTCACTATCAGTTTTTCGTCCGATTCGAAAATCTTTGACTCACAGCAGAACGGCCATAAGGTGCCCGAGGCCGCAATAGACCCATGAAGTCAAGTCTGATGGAGGACGATGTATTTAATCAGGACGCAATTTGAGTGATCCATCGTCATTAGGTGGCCCTGAACGTTACAATTCACTATCAGTTTTTCGTCCCATTCGATAATCTAGACTCAAAGCAGAACGGCCATAAGGTGCCCGAGGCAGCAATAGACCCATGGAGACAAGTCGGCTGGGGACGATGTATTGAATCGGGACGCAATTTGAGTGATCCATCGTCATTAGGTGGCTCTGAACGTTACAATTCACTATCAGTTTTTCGTCACATTCGATAATCTAGATTCACAGCAGAACGGCCATAAGGTGCCCGAGGCAGCAATAGACCCATGGAGTCAACTCGGCTGGAGGACGATGTATTGAATCGGGACGCAATTTGCGTGGTCCATCGTCATTAGGTGGCCCTGAATGTTACAATTCACTATCAGTTTTTCGACCGATTCGAAAATATTTGACTCACAGCAGAACGGCCATTAGGTGCCCGAGGCAGCAATCGACCCATGGAGACAAGTCTGCTGGAGGACGATGTATTGAATCGGAACGCAATTTGAGTGGTCCATCGTCATTAGGAGGCCCTGAACGTTACAATTCACTATCAGTTTTTCGTCCCATTCGATAATCTAGACTCACAGCAGAACGGCCATAAGGTGCCCGAGTCAGCAATAGACCCATGGAGTCATGTCGGCTGGAGGACGATGTATTGAATCGGGACGCAATTTGCGTGGTCCATCGTCATTAGGTGGCCCTGAACGTTACAATTCACTATCAGTTTTTCGTCCCATTCGATAATCTAGACTCACAGCAGAAAGGCCATAAGGTGCCCGAGGCAGCAATAGACCCATGGAGACAAGACTGCTGGAGGACGATGTATTGAATCGGGACGCAATTTGAGTGATCCATCGTCTTTAGGAGGCCCTGAACGTTACTATTCACTATCAGTTTTTTGTCCCATTCGATAATCTAGACTCACAGCAGAACGGCCATAAGGTGCCCGAGGCAGCAATAGACCCATGGAGTCAAGTCGGCTGGAGGACGATTTATTGAATCGGGACGCAATTTGAGTGACCCATCGTCATTAGGTGGCCCTGAACGTTACAATTCACTATCAGTTTTTCGTCCGATTCGAAAATCTTTGAGTCACAGCAGGCCTGCCATAAGGTGCCCGAGGCAGCAATAGACCCATGGAGACAAGTCTGCTGGAGGACGATGTATTGAATCGGGACGCAATTTGAGTGATCCATCGTCATTAGGTGGCCCTGAAAGTTACAATTCACTATCAGTTTTTCATCCCATTCTATAATCTAGACTCACAGCAGAACGGCCATAAGGTGCCCGAGGCAGCAATAGTCCCATGGAGTCAAGTCGGCTAGTGGACGATGTACTGAATCGGGACGCAATTTGTGTGGTCCATCGTCATTAGGTTGCCCTGAATGTTACAAATCACTATCAGTTTTTCGTCCGATTCGAAAATCTTTGACTCACAGCAGAACAGCCATAAGGTGCCCGAGGCAGCAATAGACCCATGGAGACAAGTCGGCTGGGGACGATGTATTGAATCGGGACGCAATTTGAGTGATCCATCGTCATTAGGTGGCCCTGAACGTTACAATTCACTATCAGTTTTTCGTCCCATTCGATAATCTAGATTCACAGCAGAACGGCCATTAGGTGCCCGAGGCAGCAATAGACCCATGGAGTCAACTCGGCTGGAGGACGATGTATTGAATCGGGACGCAATTTGCGTGGTCCATCGGCATTAGGTGGCCCTGAATGTTACAATTCACTATCAGTTTTTCGTCCGATTCGAAAATCTTTGACTCACAGCAGAACGGCCATTAGGTGCCCGAGGCAGCAATCGACCCATGGAGACAAGTCTGCTGGAGGACGATGTATTGAATCGGGACGCAATTTGAGTGATCCATCGTCATTAGGAGGCCCTGAACGTTACAATTCACTATCAGTTTTTCGTCCCATTCGATAATCTAGACTCACAGCAGAACGGCCATAAGGTGCCCGAGGCAGCAATAGACCCATGGAGTCAAGTCGGCTGGAGGACGATGTATTGTATAGGGACGCAATTTGAGTGATCCATCGTCATTAGGAGGCCCTGAACGTTACAATTCACTATCAGTTTTTCGTCCCATTCGATAATCTAGACTCACAGCAGAACGGCCATAAGGTGCCCGAGGCAGCAATAGACCCATGGAGTCAAGTCGGCTGGAGGACGATGTATTGAATCGGGACGCAATTTGAGTGATCCATCGCCATTAGGTGGCCCTGAACGTTACAATTCACTATCAGTTTTTCGTCCCTTTCGATAATCTAGACTCACAGCAGAACGGCCATAAGGTGCCCGAGGCAGCAATAGACCCATGGAGTCAAGTCGGCTGGAGGACGATGTATTGAATCGGGACGCAATTTGAATGATCCATCGTCATTAGGTGGCCCTGAACGTTACAATTCACTATCAGTTTTTCGTCCGATTCGAAAATCTTTGACTCACAGCAGAACGGCCATAAGGTGCCCGAGGCAGCAATAGACGCATGGAGACAAGTCTGCTGGAGGACGATGTATTGAATCGGGACGGAATTTGAGTGTTCCATCGTCATTAGGAGGCCCTGAACGTTACAATTCACTATCAGTTTTTCGTCCGATTCGAAAATCTTTGAGTCACAGCAGGCCTGCCATAAGGTGCCCGAGGCAGCAATAGACCCATGGAGTCAAGTCGGCTGGAGGACGATGTATTGTATAGGGACGCAATTTGAGTGATTTATCGTCATTAGGAGGCCCTGAACGTTACAATTCACTATCAGTTTTTCGTCCCATTCAATAATCTAGACTCACAGCAGAACGGCCATAAGGTGCCCGAGTCAGCAATTGACCCATGGAGTCAAGTCGGCTGGAGGACGATGTATTGAATCGGGACGCAATTTGCGTGGTCCATCGTCATTAGGTGGCCCTGAACGTTACAATTCACTATCAGTTTTTCGTCCCATTCGATAATCTAGACTCACAGCAGAACGGCCATAAGGTGCCCGAGGCAGCAATAGACCCATGGAGACAAGTCTGCTGGAGGACGATGTATTGAATCGGGACGCAATTTGAGTGATCCATCGTCATTAGGAGGCCCTGAACGTTACAATTCACAATCAGTTTTTTGTCCCATTCGATAATCTAGACTCACAGCAGAACGGCCATAAGGTGCCCGAGGCAGCAATAGACCCATGGAGTCAAATCGGCTGGAGGACGATGTATTGAATCGGGACGCAATTTGAGTGATCCATCGTCATTAGGTGGCCCTGAACGTTACAATTCACTATCAGTTTTTCGTCCGATTCGAAAATCTTTGACTCACAGCAGAACGGCCATAAGGTGCCCGAGGCAGCAATAGACGCATGGAGACAAGTCTGCTGGAGGACGATGTATTGAATCGGGTCGCAATTTGAGTGTTCTATCGTCATTAGGAGGCCCTGAACGTTACAATTCACTATCAGTTTTTCGTCCGATTCGAAAATCTTTGAGTCACAGCAGGCCTGCCATAAGGTGCCCGAGGCAGCAATAGACCCATGGAGACAAGTCTGCTGGAGGACGATGTATTGAATCGGGACGCAATTTGAGTGATCCATCGTCATTAGGTGGCCCTGAACGTTACAATTCACTATCAGTTTTTCATCCCATTCTATAATCTAGACTCACAGCAGAACGGCCATAAGGTGCCCGAGGCAGCAATAGTCCCATGGAGTCAAGTCGGCTAGTGGACGATGTACTGAATCGGGACGCAATTTGTGTGGTCCATCGTCATTAGGTGGCCCTGAATGTTACAAATCACTATCAGTTTTTCGTCCGATTCGAAAATCTTTTACTCACAGCAGAACGGCC
Source organism: Schistocerca cancellata (assembly GCF_023864275.1). Lineage (NCBI taxonomy): Eukaryota > Metazoa > Arthropoda > Insecta > Orthoptera > Acrididae > Schistocerca > Schistocerca cancellata. Next base: position 583,769 of record NW_026047143.1, on the reverse strand, counting down.
ATAAGGTGCCCGAGGGAGCAATCGACCCATGGAGACAAGTCTGCTGGAGGACGATGTATTGAATCGGGACGCAATTTGAGTGATACATCGTCATTAGGTGGCTGAAAGTTACAATTCACTATCAGTTTTTCGTCCGATTCGAAAATCTTTGACTCACAGCAGAACGGCCATAAGGTGCCCGAGGCCGCAATAGACCCATGAAGTCAAGTCTGCTGGAGGACGATGTATTGAATCAGGACGCAATTTGAGTGATCCATCGTCATTAGGTGGCCCTGAACGTTACAATTCACTATCAGTTTTTCGTCCCATTCGATAATCTAGACTCAAAGCAGAACGGCCATAAGGTGCCCGAGGCAGCAATAGACCCATGGAGACAAGTCGGCTGGGGACGATGTATTGAATCGGGACGCAATTTGAGTGATCCATCGTCATTAGGTGGCTCTGAACGTTACAATTCACTATCAGTTTTTCGTCACATTCGATAATCTAGATTCACAGCAGAACGGCCATAAGGTGCCCGAGGCAGCAATAGACCCATGGAGTCAACTCGGCTGGAGGACGATGTATTGAATCGGGACGCAATTTGCGTGGTCCATCGTCATTAGGTGGCCCTGAATGTTACAATTCACTATCAGTTTTTCGACCGATTCGAAAATCTTTGACTCACAGCAGAACGGCAATTAGGTGCCCGAGGCAGCAATCGACCCATAGAGACAAGTCTGCTGGAGGACGATGTATTGAATCGGAACGCAATTTGAGTGGTCCATCGTCATTAGGAGGCCCTGAACGTTACAATTCACTATCAGTTTTTCGTCCCATTCGATAATCTAGACTCACAGCAGAACGGCCATAAGGTGCCCGAGGCAGCAATAGACCCATGGAGTCAAGTCAGCTGGAGGACGATGTATTGTATAGGGACGCAATTTGAGTGATCCATCGTCATTAGGAGGCCCTGAACGTTACAATTCACTATCAGTTTTTCGTCCCATTCGATAATCTAGACTCACAGCAGAACGGCCATAAGGTGCCCGAGTCAGCAATAGACCCATGGAGTCAAGTCGGCTGGAGGACGATGTATTGAATCGGGAAGCAATTTGCGTGGTCCATCGTCATTAGGTGGCCCTGAACGTTACAATTCACTATCAGTTTTTCGTCCCATTCGATAATCTAGACTCACAGCAGAACGGCCATAAGGTGCCCGAGGCAGCAATAGACCCATGGAGACAAGTCTGCTGGAGGACGATGTATTGAATCGGGACGCAATTTGAGTGATCCATCGTCATTAGGAGGCCCTGAACGTTACAATTCACTATCAGTTTTTTGTCCCATTCGATAATCTAGACTCACAGCAGAACGGCCATAAGGTGCCCGAGGCAGCAATAGACCCATGGAGTCAAGTCGGCTGGAGGACGATGTATTGAATCGGGACGCAATTTGAGTGATCCATCGTCATTAGGTGGCCCTGAACGTTACAATTCACTATTAGTTTTTCGTCCGATTCGAAAATCTTTGACTCACAGCAGAACGGCCATAAGGTGCCCGAGGCAGCAATAGACGCATGGTGACAAGTCTGCTGGAGGACGATGTATTGAATCGGGACGGAATTTGAGTGTTCCATCGTCATTAGGAGGCCCTGAACGTTACAATTCACTATCAGTTTTTCGTCCGATTCGAAAATCTTTGAGTCACAGCAGGCCTGCCATAAGGTGCCCGAGGCAGCAATAGACCCATGGAGACAAGTCTGCTGGAGGACGATGTATTGAATCGGGACGCAATTTGAGTGATCCATCGTCATTAGGTGGCCCTGAACGTTACAATTCACTATCATTTTTTCATCCCATTCTATAATCTAGACTCACAGCAGAACGGCCATAAGGTGCCCGAGGCAGCAATAGTCCCATGGAGTCAAGTCGGCTAGTGGACGATGAACTGAATCGGGACGCAATTTGTGTGGTCCATCGTCATTAGGTGGCCCTGAATGTTACAAATCACTATCAGTTTTTCGTCCGATTCGAAAATCTTTGACTCACAGCAGAACAGCCATAAGGTGCCCGAGGCAGCAATAGACCCATGGCGACAAGTCAGCTGGGGACGATGTATTGAATCGGGACGCAATTTGAGTGATCCATCGGCATTAGGTGACCCTGAACGTTACAATTCACTATCAGTTTTTCGTCCCATTCGATAATCTAGATTCACAGCAGAACGGCCATTAGGTGCCCGAAGCAGCAATAGACCCATGGAGTCAACTCGGCTGGAGGACGATGTATTGAATCGGGACGCAATTTGCGTGGTCCATCGGCATTAGGTGGCCCTGAATGTTACAATTCACTATCAGTTTTTCGTCCGATTCGAAAATCTTTGACTCACAGCAGAACAGCCATTAGGTGCCCGAGGCAGCAATCGACCCATGGAGACAAGTCTGCTGGAGGACGATGTATTGAATCGGGACGCAATTTGAGTGATCCATCGTCATTAGGAGGCCCTGAACGTTACAATTCACTATCAGTTTTTCGTCCCATTCGATAATCTAGACTCACAGCAGAACGGCCATAAGGTGCCCGAGGCAGCAATAGACCCATGGAGTCAAGTCGGCTGGAGGACGATGTATTGAATCGGGACGCAATTTGAGTGATCCATCGTCATTAGGTGGCACTGAACGTTACAATTCACTATCAGTTTTTCGTCCGATTCGAAAATCTTTGACTCACAGCAGAACGGCCATAAGGTGCCCGAGGCAGCAATAGACGCATGGAGACAAGTCTGCTGGAGGACGATGTATTGAATCGGGACGGAATTTGAGTGTTCCATCGTCATTAGGAGGCCCTGAACGTTACAATTCACTATCAGTTTTTCGTCCGATTCGAAAATCTTTGAGTCACAGCAGGCCTGCCATAAGGTGCCCGAGGCAGCAATAGACCCATGGAGACAAGTCTGCTGGAGGACGATGTATTGTATCGGGACGCAATTTGAGTGATACATCGTCATTAGGTGGCCCTGAACGTTACAATTCACTATCAGTTTTTCGTCCGATTCGAAAATCTTTGACTCACAGCAGAACGGCCATAAGGTGCCCGAGGCAGCAATCGACCCATGGAGACAAGTCTGCTGGAGGACGATGTATTGAATCGGGACGCAATTTGAGTGATCCATCGTCATTAGGTGGCCCTGAAAGTTACAATTCACTATCAGTTTTTCGTCCGATTCGAAAATCTTTGACTCACAGCAGAACGGCCATAAGGTGCCAGAGGCAGCAATAGACCCATGGAGTCAAGTCGGCTGGAGGACGATGTATTGTATAGGGACGCAATTTGAGTGATTCATCGTCATTAGGAGGCCCTGAACGTTACAATTCACTATCAGTTTTTCGTCCCATTCAATAATCTAGACTCACAGCAGAACGGCCATAAGGTGCCCGAGTCAGCAATTGACCCATGGAGTCAAGTCGGCTGGAGGACGATGTATTGAATCGGGACGCAATTTGCGTGGTCCATCGTCATTAGGTGGCCCTGAACGTTACAATTCACTATCAGTTTTTCGTCCCATTCGATAATCTAGACTCACAGCAGAACGGCCATAAGGTGCCCGAGGCAGCAATAGACCCTTGGAGACAAGTCTGCTGGAGGACGATGTATTGAATCGGGACGCAATTTGAGTGATCCATCGTCATTAGGAGGCCCTGAACGTTACAATTCACTATCAGTTTTTTGTCCCATTCGATAATCTAGACTCACAGCAGAACGGCCATAAGGTGCCCGAGGCAGCAATAGACCCATGGAGTCAAATCGGCTGGAGGACGATGTATTGAATCGGGACGCAATTTGAGTGATCCATCGTCATTAGGTGGCCCTGAACGTTACAATTCACTATCAGTTTTTCGTCCGATTCGAAAATCTTTGACTCACAGCAGAACGGCCATAAGGTGCCCGAGGCAGCAATAGACGCATGGAGACAAGTCTGCTGGAGGACGATGTATTGAATCGGGACGCAATTTGAGTGTTCTATCGTCATTAGGAGGCCCTCAACGTTACAATTCACTATCAGTTTTTCGTCCGATTCGAAAATCTTTGAGTCACAGCAGGCCTGCCATAAGGTGCCCGAGGCAGCAATAGACCCATGGAGACAAGTCTGCTGCAGGACGATGTATTGAATCGGGACGCAATTTGAGTGATCCATCGTCATTAGGTGGCCCTGAACGTTACAATTCACTATCAGTTTTTCATCCCATTCTATAATCTAGACTCACAGCAGAACGGCCATAAGGTGCCCGAGGCAGCAATAGTCCCATGGAGTCAAGTCGGCTAGTGGACGATGTACTGAATCGGGACGCAATTTGTGTGGTCCATCGTCATTAGGTGGCCCTGAATGTTACAAATCACTATCAGTTTTTCGTCCGATTCGAAAACCTTTGACTCACAGCAGAACGGCCATAAGGTGCCCGAGGGAGCAATCGACCCATGGAGACAAGTCTGCTGGAGGACGATGTATTGAATCGGGACGCAATTTGAGTGATACATCGTCATTAGGTGGCCCTGAAAGTTACAATTCACTATCAGTTTTTCGTCCGATTCGAAAATCTTTGACTCACAGCAGAACGGCCATAAGGTGCCCGAGGCCGCAATAGACCCATGAAGTCAAGTCTGATGGAGGACGATGTATTTAATCAGGACGCAATTTGAGTGATCCATCGTCATTAGGTGGCCCTGAACGTTACAATTCACTATCAGTTTTTCGTCCCATTCGATAATCTAGACTCAAAGCAGAACGGCCATAAGGTGCCCGAGGCAGCAATAGACCCATGGAGACAAGTCGGCTGGGGACGATGTATTGAATCGGGACGCAATTTGAGTGATCCATCGTCATTAGGTGGCTCTGAACGTTACAATTCACTATCAGTTTTTCGTCACATTCGATTATCTAGATTCACAGCAGAACGGCCATAAGGTGCCCGAGGCAGCAATAGACCCATGGAGTCAACTCGGCTGGAGGACGATGTATTGAATCGGGACGCAATTTGCGTGGTCCATCGTCATTAGGTGGCCCTGAATGTTACAATTCACTATCAGTTTTTCGACCGATTCGAAAATCTTTGACTCACAGCAGAACGGCCATTAGGTGCCCGAGGCAGCAATCGACCCATGGAGACAAGTCTGCTGGAGGACGATGTATTGAATCGGAACGCAATTTGAGTGTTCCATCATCATTAGGAGGCCCTGAACGTTACAATTCACTATCAGTTTTTCGTCCCATTCGATAATCTAGACTCACAGCAGAACGGCCATAAGGTGCCCGAGTCAGCAATAGACCCATGGAGTCAAGTCGGCTGGAGGACGATGTATTGAATCGGGACGCAATTTGCGTGGTGCATCGTCATTAGGTGGCCCTGAACGTTACAATTCACTATCAGTTTTTCGTCCCATTCGATAATCTAGACTCACAGCAGAAAGGCCATAAGGTGCCCGAGGCAGCAATAGACCCATGGAGACAAGACTGCTGGAGGACGATGTATTGAATCGGGACGCAATTTGAGTGATCCATCGTCTTTAGGAGGCCCTGAACGTTACAATTCACTATCAGTTTTTTGTCCCATTCGATAATCTAGACTCACAGCAGAACGGCCATAAGGTGCCCGAGGCAGCAATAGACCCATGGAGTCAAGTCGGCTGGAGGACGATTTATTGAATCGGGACGCAATTTGAGTGACCCATCGTCATTAGGTGGCCCTGAACGTTACAATTCACTATCAGTTTTTCGTCCTATTCGAAAATCTTTGACTCACAGCAGAACGGCCATAAGGTGCCCGAGGCAGCAATAGACGCATGGAGACAAGTCTGCTGGAGGACGATGTATTGAATCGGGACGGAATTTGAGTGTTCCATCGTCATTAGGAGGCCCTGAACGTTACAATTCACTATCAGTTTTTCGTCCGATTCGAAAATCTTTGAGTCACAGCAGGCCTGCCATAAGGTGCCCGAGGCAGCAATAGACCCATGGAGACAAGTCTGCTGGAGGACGATGTATTGAATCGGGACGCAATTTGAGTGATCCATCGTCATTAGGTGGCCCTGAACGTTACAATTCACTATCAGTTTTTCATCCCATTCTATAATCTAGACTCACAGCAGAACGGCCATAAGGTGCCCGAGGCAGCAATAGTCCCATGGAGTCAAGTCGGCTAGTGGACGATGTACTGAATCGGGACGCAATTTGTGTGGTCCATCGTCATTAGGTTGCCCTGAATGTTACAAATCACTATCAGTTTTTCGTCCGATTCGAAAATCTTTGACTCACAGCAGAACAGCCATAAGGTGCCCGAGGCAGCAATAGACCCATGGAGACAAGTCGGCTGGGGACGATGTATTGAATCGGGACGCAATTTGAGTGATCCATCGTCATTAGGTGGCCCTGAACGTTACAATTCACTATCAGTTTTTCGTCCCATTCGATAATCTAGATTCACAGCAGAACGGCCATTAGGTGCCCGAGGCAGCAATAGACCCATGGAGTCAACTCGGCTGGAGGACGATGTATTGAATCGGGACGCAATTTGCGTGGTCCATCGGCATTAGGTGGCCCTGAATGTTACAATTCACTATCAGTCTTTCGTCCGATTCGAAAATCTTTGACTCACAGCAGAACGGCCATTAGGTGCCCGAGGCAGCAATCGACCCATGGAGACAAGTCTGCTGGAGGACGATGTATTGAATCGGGACGCAATTTGAGTGATCCATCGTCATTAGGAGGCCCTGAACGTTACAATTCACTATCAGTTTTTCGTCCCATTCGATAATCTAGACTCACAGCAGAACGGCCATAAGGTGCCCGAGGCAGCAATAGACCCATGGAGTCAAGTCGGCTGGAGGACGATGTATTGTATAGGGACGCAATTTGAGTGATCCATCGTCATTAGGAGGCCCTGAACGTTACAATTCACTATCAGTTTTTCGTCCGATTCGAAAATCTTTGAGTCACAGCAGGCCTGCCATAAGGTGTCCGAGGCAGCAATAGACCCATGGAGTCAAGTCGGCTGGAGGACGATGTATTGAATCGGGACGCAATTTGAGTGATCCATCGTCATTAGGAGGCCCTGAACGTTACAATTCACTATCAGTTTTTTGTCCCATTCGATAATCTAGACTCACAGCAGAACGGCCATAAGGTGCCCGAGGCAGCAATAGACCCATGGAGTCAAATCGGCTGGAGGACGATGTATTGAATCGGGACGCAATTTGAGTGATCCATCGTCATTAGGTGGCCCTGAACGTTACAATTCACTATCAGTTTTTCGTCCGATTCGAAAATCTTTGAGTCACAGCAGGCCTGCCATAAGGTGCCCGAGGCAGCAATAGACCCATGGAGACAAGTCTGCTGGAGGACGATGTATTGAATCGGGACGCAATTTGAGTGATCCATCGTCATTAGGTGGCCCTGAACGTTACAATTCACTATCAGTTTTTCATCCCATTCTATAATCTAGACTCACAGCAGAACGGCCATAAGGTGCCCGAGGCAGCAATAGTCCCATGGAGTCAAGTCGGCTAGTGGACGATGTACTGAATCGGGACGCAATTTGTGTGGTCCATCGTCATTAGGTGGCCCTGAATGTTACAAATCACTATCAGTTTTTCGTCCGATTCGAAAATCTTTGACTCACAGCAGAACGGCCATAAGGTGCCCGAGGGAGCAATCGACCCATGGAGACAAGTCTGCTGGAGGACGATGTATTGAATCGGGACGCAATTTGAGTGATACATCGTCATTAGGTGGCTGAAAGTTACAATTCACTATCAGTTTTTCGTCCGATTCGAAAATCTTTGACTCACAGCAGAACGGCCATAAGGTGCCCGAGGCCGCAATAGACCCATGAAGTCAAGTCTGCTGGAGGACGATGTATTGAATCAGGACGCAATTTGAGTGATCCATCGTCATTAGGTGGCCCTGAACGTTACAATTCACTATCAGTTTTTCGTCCCATTCGATAATCTAGACTCAAAGCAGAACGGCCATAAGGTGCCCGAGGCAGCAATAGACCCATGGAGACAAGTCGGCTGGGGACGATGTATTGAATCGGGACGCAATTTGAGTGATCCATCGTCATTAGGTGGCTCTGAACGTTACAATTCACTATCAGTTTTTCGTCACATTCGATAATCTAGATTCACAGCAGAACGGCCATAAGGTGCCCGAGGCAGCAATAGACCCAAGGAGTCAACTCGGCTGGAGGACGATGTATTGAATCGGGACGCAATTTGCGTGGTCCATCGTCATTAGGTGGCCCTGAATGTTACAATTCACTATCAGTTTTTCGACCGATTCGAAAATCTTTGACTCACAGCAGAACGGCCATTAGGTGCCCGAGGCAGCAATCGACCCATAGAGACAAGTCTGCTGGAGGACGATGTATTGAATCGGAACGCAATTTGAGTGGTCCATCGTCATTAGGAGGCCCTGAACGTTACAATTCACTATCAGTTTTTCGTCCCATTCGATAATCTAGACTCACAGCAGAACGGCCATAAGGTGCCCGAGGCAGCAATAGACCCATGGAGTCAAGTCAGCTGGAGGACGATGTATTGAATCGGGACGCAATTTGAGTGATCCATCGTCATTAGGAGGCCCTGAACGTTACAATTCACTATCAGTTTTTCGTCCCATTCGATAATCTAGACTCACAGCAGAACGGCCATAAGGTGCCCGAGTCAGCAATAGACCCATGGAGTCAAGTCGGCTGGAGGACGATGTATTGAATCGGGACGCAATTTGCGTGGTCCATCGTCATTAGGTGGCCCTGAACGTTACAATTCACTATCAGTTTTTCGTCCCATTCGATAATCTAGACTCACAGCAGAACGGCCATAAGGTGCCCGAGGCAGCAATAGACCCATGGAGACAAGTCTGCTGGAGGACGATGTATTGAATCGGGACGCAATTTGAGTGATCCATCGTCATTAGGAGGCCCTGAACGTTACAATTCACTATCAGTTTTTTTTCCCATTCGATAATCTAGACTCACAGCAGAACGGCCATAAGGTGCCCGAGGCAGCAATAGACCCATGGAGTCAAGTCGGCTGGAGGACGATGTATTGAATCGGGACGCAATTTGAGTGATCCATCGTCATTAGGTGGCCCTGAACGTTACAATTCACTATCAGTTTTTCGTCCGATTCGAAAATCTTTGACTCACAGCAGAACGGCCATAAGGTGCCCGAGGCAGCAATAGACGCATGGAGACAAGTCTGCTGGAGGACGATGTATTGAATCGGGACGCAATTTGAGTGTTCTATCGTCATTAGGAGGCCCTCAACGTTACAATTCACTATCAGTTTTTCGTCCGATTCGAAAATCTTTGAGTCACAGCAGGCCTGCCATAAGGTGCCCGAGGCAGCAATAGACCCATGGAGACAAGTCTGCTGCAGGACGATGTATTGAATCGGGACGCAATTTGAGTGATCCATCGTCATTAGGTGGCCCTGAACGTTACAATTCACTATCAGTTTTTCATCCCATTCTATAATCTAGACTCACAGCAGAACGGCCATAAGGTGCCCGAGGCAGCAATAGTCCCATGGAGTCAAGTCGGCTAGTGGACGATGTACTGAATCGGGACGCAATTTGTGTGGTCCATCGTCATTAGGTGGCCCTGAATGTTACAAATCACTATCAGTTTTTCGTCCGATTCGAAAACCTTTGACTCACAGCAGAACGGCCATAAGGTGCCCGAGGGAGCAATCGACCCATGGAGACAAGTCTGCTGGAGGACGATGTATTGAATCGGGACGCAATTTGAGTGATACATCGTCATTAGGTGGCCCTGAAAGTTACAATTCACTATCAGTTTTTCGTCCGATTCGAAAATCTTTGACTCACAGCAGAACGGCCATAAGGTGCCCGAGGCCGCAATAGACCCATGAAGTCAAGTCTGATGGAGGACGATATATTTAATCAGGACGCAATTTGAGTGATCCATCGTCATTAGGTGGCCCTGAACGTTACAATTCACTATCAGTTTTTCGTCCCATTCGATAATCTAGACTCAAAGCAGAACGGCCATAAGGTGCCCGAGGCAGCAATAGACCCATGGAGACAAGTCGGCTGGGGACGATGTATTGAATCGGGACGCAATTTGAGTGATCCATCGTCATTAGGTGGCTCTGAACGTTACAATTCACTATCAGTTTTTCGTCACATTCGATTATCTAGATTCACAGCAGAACGGCCATAAGATGCCCGAGGCAGCAATAGACCCATGGAGTCAACTCGGCTGGAGGACGATGTATTGAATCGGGACGCAATTTGCGTGGTCCATCGTCATTAGGTGGCCCTGAATGTTACAATTCACTATCAGTTTTTCGACCGATTCGAAAATCTTTGACTCACAGCAGAACGGCCATTAGGTGCCCGAGGCAGCAATCGACCCATGGAGACAAGTCTGCTGGAGGACGATGTATTGAATCGGAACGCAATTTGAGTGTTCCATCGTCATTAGGAGGCCCTGAACGTTACAATTCACTATCAGTTTTTCGTCCCATTCGATAATCTAGACTCACAGCAGAACGGCCATAAGGTGCCCGAGTCAGCAATAGACCCATGGAGTCAAGTCGGCTGGAGGACGATGTATTGAATCGGGACGCAATTTGCGTGGTCCATCGTCATTAGGTGGCCCTGAACGTTACAATTCACTATCAGTTTTTCGTCCCATTCGATAATCTAGACTCACAGCAGAAAGGCCATAAGGTGCCCGAGGCAGCAATAGACCCATGGAGACAAGACTGCTGGAGGACGATGTATTGAATCGGGACGCAATTTGAGTGATCCATCGTCTTTAGGAGGCCCTGAACGTTACAATTCACTATCAGTTTTTTGTCCCATTCGATAATCTAGACTCACAGCAGAACGGCCATAAGGTGCCCGAGGCAGCAATAGACCCATGGAGTCAAGTCGGCTGGAGGACGATTTATTGAATCGGGACGCAATTTGAGTGACCCATCGTCATTAGGTGGCCCTGAACGTTACAATTCACTATCAGTTTTTCGTCCTATTCGAAAATCTTTGACTCACAGCAGAACGGCCATAAGGTGCCCGAGGCAGCAATAGACGCATGGAGACAAGTCTGCTGGAGGACGATGTATTGAATCGGGACGGAATTTGAGTGTTCCATCGTCATTAGGAGGCCCTGAACGTTACAATTCACTATCAGTTTTTCGTCCGATTCGAAAATCTTTGAGTCACAGCAGGCCTGCCATAAGGTGCCCGAGGCAGCAATAGACCCATGGAGACAAGTCTGCTGGAGGACGATGTATTGAATCGGGACGCAATTTGAGTGATCCATCGTCATTAGGTGGCCCTGAACGTTACAATTCACTATCAGTTTTTCATCCCATTCTATAATCTAGACTCACAGCAGAACGGCCATAAGGTGCCCGAGGCAGCAATAGTCCCATGGAGTCAAGTCGGCTAGTGGACGATGTACTGAATCGGGACGCAATTTGTGTGGTCCATCGTCATTAGGTTGCCCTGAATGTTACAAATCACTATCAGTTTTTCGTCCGATTCGAAAATCTTTGACTCACAGCAGAACAGCCATAAGGTGCCCGAGGCAGCAATAGACCCATGGAGACAAGTCGGCTGGGGACGATGTATTGAATCGGGACGCAATTTGAGTGATCCATCGTCATTAGGTGGCCCTGAACGTTACAATTCACTATCAGTTTTTCGTCCCATTCGATAATCTAGATTCACAGCAGAACGGCCATTAGGTGCCCGAGGCAGCAATAGACCCATGGAGTCAACTCGGCTGGAGGACGATGTATTGAATCGGGACGCAATTTGCGTGGTCCATCGGCATTAGGTGGCCCTGAATGTTACAATTCACTATCAGTTTTTCGTCCGATTCGAAAATCTTTGACTCACAGCAGAACGGCCATTAGGTGCCCGAGGCAGCAATCGACCCATGGAGACAAGTCTGCTGGAGGACGATGTATTGAATCGGGACGCAATTTGAGTGATCCATCGTCATTAGGAGGCCCTGAACGTTACAATTCACTATCAGTTTTTCGTCCCATTCGATAATCTAGACTCACAGCAGAACGGCCATAAGGTGCCCGAGGCAGCAATAGACCCATGGAGTCAAGTCGGCTGGAGGACGATGTACTGAATCGGGACGCAATTTGTGTGGTCCATCGTCATTAGGTGGCCCTGAATGTTACAAATCACTATCAGTTTTTCGTCCGATTCGAAAACCTTTGATTCACAGCAGAACGGCCATAAGGTGCCCGAGGGAGCAATCGACCCATGGAGACAAGTCTGCTGGAGGACGATGTATTGAATCGGGACGCAATTTGAGTGATACATCGTCATTAGGTGGCCCTGAAAGTTACAATTCACTATCAGTTTTTCGTCCGATTCGAAAATCTTTGACTCACAGCAGAACGGCCATAAGGTGCCCGAGGCCGCAATAGACCCATGAAGTCAAGTCTGATGGAGGACGATGTATTTAATCAGGACGCAATTTGAGTGATCCATCGTCATTAGGTGGCCCTGAACGTTACAATTCACTATCAGTTTTTCGTCCCATTCGATAATCTAGACTCAAAGCAGAACGGCCATAAGGTGCCCGAGGCAGCAATAGACCCATGGAGACAAGTCGGCTGGGGACGATGTATTGAATCGGGACGCAATTTGAGTGATCCATCGTCATTAGGTGGCTCTGAACGTTACAATTCACTATCAGTTTTTCGTCACATTCGATAATCTAGATTCACAGCAGAACGGCCATAAGGTGCCCGAGGCAGCAATAGACCCATGGAGTCAACTCGGCTGGAGGACGATGTATTGAATCGGGACGCAATTTGCGTGGTCCATCGTCATTAGGTGGCCCTGAATGTTACAATTCACTATCAGTTTTTCGACCGATTCGAAAATCTTTGACTCACAGCAGAACGGCCATTAGGTGCCCGAGGCAGCAATCGACCCATGGAGACAAGTCTGCTGGAGGACGATGTATTGAATCGGAACGCAATTTGAGTGGTCCATCGTCATTAGGAGGCCCTGAACGTTACAATTCACTATCAGTTTTTCGTCCCATTCGATAATCTAGACTCACAGCAGAACGGCCATAAGGTGCCCGAGTCAGCAATAGACCCATGGAGTCATGTCGGCTGGAGGACGATGTATTGAATCGGGACGCAATTTGCGTGGTCCATCGTCATTAGGTGGCCCTGAACGTTACAATTCACTATCAGTTTTTCGTCCCATTCGATAATCTAGACTCACAGCAGAAAGGCCATAAGGTGCCCGAGGCAGCAATAGACCCATGGAGACAAGACTGCTGGAGGACGATGTATTGAATCGGGACGCAATTTGAGTGATCCATCGTCTTTAGGAGGCCCTGAACGTTACTATTCACTATCAGTTTTTTGTCCCATTCGATAATCTAGACTCACAGCAGAACGGCCATAAGGTGCCCGAGGCAGCAATAGACCCATGGAGTCAAGTCGGCTGGAGGACGATTTATTGAATCGGGACGCAATTTGAGTGACCCATCGTCATTAGGTGGCCCTGAACGTTACAATTCACTATCAGTTTTTCGTCCGATTCGAAAATCTTTGAGTCACAGCAGGCCTGCCATAAGGTGCCCGAGGCAGCAATAGACCCATGGAGACAAGTCTGCTGGAGGACGATGTATTGAATCGGGACGCAATTTGAGTGATCCATCGTCATTAGGTGGCCCTGAAAGTTACAATTCACTATCAGTTTTTCATCCCATTCTATAATCTAGACTCACAGCAGAACGGCCATAAGGTGCCCGAGGCAGCAATAGTCCCATGGAGTCAAGTCGGCTAGTGGACGATGTACTGAATCGGGACGCAATTTGTGTGGTCCATCGTCATTAGGTTGCCCTGAATGTTACAAATCACTATCAGTTTTTCGTCCGATTCGAAAATCTTTGACTCACAGCAGAACAGCCATAAGGTGCCCGAGGCAGCAATAGACCCATGGAGACAAGTCGGCTGGGGACGATGTATTGAATCGGGACGCAATTTGAGTGATCCATCGTCATTAGGTGGCCCTGAACGTTACAATTCACTATCAGTTTTTCGTCCCATTCGATAATCTAGATTCACAGCAGAACGGCCATTAGGTGCCCGAGGCAGCAATAGACCCATGGAGTCAAGTCGGCTGGAGGACGATGTATTGAATCGGGACGCAATTTGCGTGGTCCATCGGCATTAGGTGGCCCTGAATGTTACAATTCACTATCAGTTTTTCGTCCGATTCGAAAATCTTTGACTCACAGCAGAACGGCCATTAGGTGCCCGAGGCAGCAATCGACCCATGGAGACAAGTCTGCTGGAGGACGATGTATTGAATCGGGACGCAATTTGAGTGATCCATCGTCATTAGGAGGCCCTGAACGTTACAATTCACTATCAGTTTTTCGTCCCATTCGATAATCTAGACTCACAGCAGAACGGCCATAAGGTGCCCGAGGCAGCAATAGACCCATGGAGTCAAGTCGGCTGGAGGACGATGTATTGTATAGGGACGCAATTTGAGTGATCCATCGTCATTAGGAGGCCCTGAACGTTACAATTCACTATCAGTTTTTCGTCCCATTCGATAATCTAGACTCACAGCAGAACGGCCATAAGGTGCCCGAGGCAGCAATAGACCCATGGAGTCAAGTCGGCTGGAGGACGATGTATTGAATCGGGACGCAATTTGAGTGATCCATCGCCATTAGGTGGCCCTGAACGTTACAATTCACTATCAGTTTTTCGTCCCATTCGATAATCTAGACTCACAGCAGAACGGCCATAAGGTGCCCGAGGCAGCAATAGACCCATGGAGTCAAGTCGGCTGGAGGACGATGTATTGAATCGGGACGCAATTTGAATGATCCATCGTCATTAGGTGGCCCTGAACGTTACAATTCACTATCAGTTTTTCGTCCGATTCGAAAATCTTTGACTCACAGCAGAACGGCCATAAGGTGCCCGAGGCAGCAATAGACGCATGGAGACAAGTCTGCTGGAGGACGATGTATTGAATCGGGACGGAATTTGAGTGTTCCATCGTCATTAGGAGGCCCTGAACGTTACAATTCACTATCAGTTTTTCGTCCGATTCGAAAATCTTTGAGTCACAGCAGGCCTGCCATAAGGTGCCCGAGGCAGCAATAGACCCATGGAGTCAAGTCGGCTGGAGGACGATGTATTGTATAGGGACGCAATTTGAGTGATTCATCGTCATTAGGAGGCCCTGAACGTTACAATTCACTATCAGTTTTTCGTCCCATTCAATAATCTAGACTCACAGCAGAACGGCCATAAGGTGCCCGAGTCAGCAATTGACCCATGGAGTCAAGTCGGCTGGAGGACGATGTATTGAATCGGGACGCAATTTGCGTGGTCCATCGTCATTAGGTGGCCCTGAACGTTACAATTCACTATCAGTTTTTCGTCCCATTCGATAATCTAGACTCACAGCAGAACGGCCATAAGGTGCCCGAGGCAGCAATAGACCCATGGAGACAAGTCTGCTGGAGGACGATGTATTGAATCGGGACGCAATTTGAGTGATCCATCGTCATTAGGAGGCCCTGAACGTTACAATTCACAATCAGTTTTTTGTCCCATTCGATAATCTAGACTCACAGCAGAACGGCCATAAGGTGCCCGAGGCAGCAATAGACCCATGGAGTCAAATCGGCTGGAGGACGATGTATTGAATCGGGACGCAATTTGAGTGATCCATCGTCATTAGGTGGCCCTGAACGTTACAATTCACTATCAGTTTTTCGTCCGATTCGAAAATCTTTGACTCACAGCAGAACGGCCATAAGGTGCCCGAGGCAGCAATAGACGCATGGAGACAAGTCTGCTGGAGGACGATGTATTGAATCGGGACGCAATTTGAGTGTTCTATCGTCATTAGGAGGCCCTGAACGTTACAATTCACTATCAGTTTTTCGTCCGATTCGAAAATCTTTGAGACACAGCAGGCCTGCCATAAGGTGCCCGAGGCAGCAATAGACCCATGGAGACAAGTCTGCTGGAGGACGATGTATTGAATCGGGACGCAATTTGAGTGATCCATCGTCATTAGGTGGCCCTGAACGTTACAATTCACTATCAGTTTTTCATCCCATTCTATAATCTAGACTCACAGCAGAACGGCCATAAGGTGCCCGAGGCAGCAATAGTCCCATGGAGTCAAGTCGGCTAGTGGACGATGTACTGAATCGGGACGCAATTTGTGTGGTCCATCGTCATTAGGTGGCCCTGAATGTTACAAATCACTATCAGTTTTTCGTCCGATTCGAAAATCTTTGACTCACAGCAGAACGGCCATAAGGTGCCCGAGGGAGCAATCGACCCATGGAGACAAGTCTGCTGGAGGACGATGTATTGAATCGGGCCGCAATTTGAGTGATACATCGTCATTAGGTGGCTGAAAGTTACAATTCACTATCAGTTTTTCGTCCGATTCGAAAATCTTTGACTCACAGCAGAACGGCCATAAGGTGCCCGAGGCCGCAATAGACCCATGAAGTCAAGTCTGCTGGAGGACGATGTATTGAATCAGGACGCAATTTGAGTGATCCATCGTCATTAGGTGGCCCTGAACGTTACAATTCACTATCAGTTTTTCGTCCCATTCGATAATCTAGACTCAAAGCAGAACGGCCATAAGGTGCCCGAGGCAGCAATAGACCCATGGAGACAAGTCGGCTGGGGACGATGTATTGAATCGGGACGCAATTTGAGTGATCCATCGTCATTAGGTGGCTCTGAACGTTACAATTCACTATCAGTTTTTCGTCACATTCGATAATCTAGATTCACAGCAGAACGGCCATAAGGTGCCCGAGGCAGCAATAGACCCATGGAGTCAACTCGGCTGGAGGACGATGTATTGAATCGGGACGCAATTTGCGTGGTCCATCGTCATTAGGTGGCCCTGAATGTTACAATTCACTATCAGTTTTTCGACCGATTCGAAAATCTTTGACTCACAGCAGAACGGCCATTAGGTGCCCGAGGCAGCAATCGACCCATAGAGACAAGTCTGCTGGAGGACGATGTATTGAATCGGAACGCAATTTGAGTGGTCCATCGTCATTAGGAGGCCCTGAACGTTACAATTCACTATCAGTTTTTCGTCCCATTCGATAATCTAGACTCACAGCAGAACGGCCATAAGGTGCCCGAGGCAGCAATAGACCCATGGAGTCAAGTCAGCTGGAGGACGATGTATTGTATAGGGACGCAATTTGAGTGATCCATCGTCATTAGGAGGCCCTGAACGTTACAATTCACTATCAGTTTTTCGTCCCATTCGATAATCTAGACTCACAGCAGAACGGCCATAAGGTGCCCGAGTCAGCAATAGACCCATGGAGTCAAGTCGGCTGGAGGACGATGTATTGAATCGGGACGCAATTTGCGTGGTCCATCGTCATTAGGTGGCCCTGAACGTTACAATTCACTATCAGTTTTTCGTCCCATTCGATAATCTAGACTCACAGCAGAACGGCCATAAGGTGCCCGAGGCAGCAATAGACCCATGGAGACAAGTCTGCTGGAGGACGATGTATTGAATCGGGACGCAATTTGAGTGATCCATCGTCATTAGGAGGCCCTGAACGTTACAATTCACTATCAGTTTTTTGTCCCATTCGATAATCTAGACTCACAGCAGAACGGCCATAAGGTGCCCGAGGCAGCAATAGACCCATGGAGTCAAGTCGGCTGGAGGACGATGTATTGAATCGGGACGCAATTTGAGTGATCCATCGTCATTAGGTGGCCCTGAACGTTACAATTCACTATTAGTTTTTCGTCCGATTCGAAAATCTTTGACTCACAGCAGAACGGCCATAAGGTGCCCGAGGCAGCAATAGACGCATGGTGACAAGTCTGCTGGAGGACGATGTATTGAATCGGGACGGAATTTGAGTGTTCCATCGTCATTAGGAGGCCCTGAACGTTACAATTCACTATCAGTTTTTCGTCCGATTCGAAAATCTTTGAGTCACAGCAGGCCTGCCATAAGGTGCCCGAGGCAGCAATAGACCCATGGAGACAAGTCTGCTGGAGGACGATGTATTGAATCGGGACGCAATTTGAGTGATCCATCGTCATTTGGTGGCCCTGAACGTTACAATTCACTATCATTTTTTCATCCCATTCTATAATCATACTCACAGCAGAACGGCCATAAGGTGCCCGAGGCAGCAATAGTCCCATGGAGTCAAGTCGGCTAGTGGACGATGAACTGAATCGGGACGCAATTTGTGTGGTCCATCGTCATTAGGTGGCCCTGAATGTTACAAATCACTATCAGTTTTTCGTCCGATTCGAAAATCTTTGACTCACAGCAGAACAGCCATAAGGTGCCCGAGGCAGCAATAGACCCATGGCGACAAGTCAGCTGGGGACGATGTATTGAATCGGGACGCAATTTGAGTGATCCATCGTCATTAGGTGGCCCTGAACGTTACAATTCACTATCAGTTTTTCGTCCCATTCGATAATCTAGATTCACAGCAGAACGGCCATTAGGTGCCCGAGGCAGCAATAGACCCATGGAGTCAACTCGGCTGGAGGACGATGTATTGAATCGGGACGCAATTTGCGTGGTCCATCGGCATTAGGTGGCCCTGAATGTTACAATTCACTATCAGTTTTTCGTCCGATTCGAAAATCTTTGACTCACAGCAGAACAGCCATTAGGTGCCCGAGGCAGCAATCGACCCATGGAGACAAGTCTGCTGGAGGACGATGTATTGAATCGGGACGCAATTTGAGTGATCCATCGTCATTAGGAGGCCCTGAACGTTACAATTCACTATCAGTTTTTCGTCCCATTCGATAATCTAGACTCACAGCAGAACGGCCATAAGGTGCCCGAGGCAGCAATAGACCCATGGAGTCAAGTCGGCTGGAGGACGATGTATTGAATCGGGACGCAATTTGAGTGATCCATCGTCATTAGGTGGCACTGAACGTTACAATTCACTATCAGTTTTTCGTCCGATTCGAAAATCTTTGACTCACAGCAGAACGGCCATAAGGTGCCCGAGGCAGCAATAGACGCATGGAGACAAGTCTGCTGGAGGACGATGTATTGAATCGGGACGGAATTTGAGTGTTCCATCGTCATTAGGAGGCCCTGAACGTTACAATTCACTATCAGTTTTTCGTCCGATTCGAAAATCTTTGAGTCACAGCAGGCCTGCCATAAGGTGCCCGAGGCAGCAATAGACCCATGGAGACAAGTCTGCTGGAGGACGATGTATTGTATCGGGACGCAATTTGAGTGATACATCGTCATTAGGTGGCCCTGAACGTTACAATTCACTATCAGTTTTTCGTCCGATTCGAAAATCTTTGACTCACAGCAGAACGGCCATAAGGTGCCCGAGGCAGCAATCGACCCATGGAGACAAGTCTGCTGGAGGACGATGTATTGAATCGGGACGCAATTTGAGTGATCCATCGTCATTAGGTGGCCCTGAAAGTTACAATTCACTATCAGTTTTTCGTCCGATTCGAAAATCTTTGACTCACAGCAGAACGGCCATAAGGTGCCAGAGGCAGCAATAGACCCATGGAGTCAAGTCGGCTGGAGGACGATGTATTGTATAGGGACGCAATTTGAGTGATTCATCGTCATTAGGAGGCCCTGAACGTTACAATTCACTATCAGTTTTTCGTCCCATTCAATAATCTAGACTCACAGCAGAACGGCCATAAGGTGCCCGAGTCAGCAATTGACCCATGGAGACAAGTCGGCTGGGGACGATGTATTGAATCGGGACGCAATTTGAGTGATCCATCGTCATTAGGTGGCTCTGAACGTTACAATTCACTATCAGTTTTTCGTCACATTCGATTATCTAGATTCACAGCAGAACGGCCATAAGGTGCCCGAGGCAGCAATAGACCCATGGAGTCAACTCGGCTGGAGGACGATGTATTGAATCGGGACGCAATTTGCGTGGTCCATCGTCATTAGGTGGCCCTGAATGTTACAATTCACTATCAGTTTTTCGACCGATTCGAAAATCTTTGACTCACAGCAGAACGGCCATTAGGTGCCCGAGGCAGCAATCGACCCATGGAGACAAGTCTGCTGGAGGACGATGTATTGAATCGGAACGCAATTTGAGTGTTCCATCGTCATTAGGAGGCCCTGAACGTTACAATTCACTATCAGTTTTTCGTCCCATTCGATAATCTAGACTCACAGCAGAACGGCCATAAGGTGCCCGAGTCAGCAATAGACCCATGGAGTCAAGTCGGCTGGAGGACGATGTATTGAATCGGGACGCAATTTGCGTGGTCCATCGTCATTAGGTGGCCCTGAACGTTACAATTCACTATCAGTTTTTCGTCCCATTCGATAATCTAGACTCACAGCAGAAAGGCCATAAGGTGCCCGAGGCAGCAATAGACCCATGGAGTCAAGTCGGCTGGAGGACGATTTATTGAATCGGGACGCAATTTGAGTGACCCATCGTCATTAGATGGCCCTGAACGTTACAATTCACTATCAGTTTTTCGTCCTATTCGAAAATCTTTGACTCACAGCAGAACGGCCATAAGGTGCCCGAGGCAGCAATAGACGCATGGAGACAAGTCTGCTGGAGGACGATGTATTGAATCGGGACGGAATTTGAGTGTTCCATCGTCATTAGGAGGCCCTGAACGTTACAATTCACTATCAGTTTTTCGTCCGATTCGAAAATCTTTGAGTCACAGCAGGCCTGCCATAAGGTGCCCGAGGCAGCAATAGACCCATGGAGACAAGTCTGCTGGAGGACGATGTATTGAATCGGGACGCAATTTGAGTGATCCATCGTCATTAGGTGGCCCTGAACGTTACAATTCACTATCAGTTTTTCATCCCATTCTATAATCTAGACTCACAGCAGAACGGCCATAAGGTGCCCGAGGCAGCAATAGTCCCATGGAGTCAAGTCGGCTAGTGGACGATGTACTGAATCGGGACGCAATTTGTGTGGTCCATCGTCATTAGGTTGCCCTGAATGTTACAAATCACTATCAGTTTTTCGTCCGATTCGAAAATCTTTGACTCACAGCAGAACAGCCATAAGGTGCCCGAGGCAGCAATAGACCCATGGAGACAAGTCGGCTGGGGACGATGTATTGAATCGGGACGCAATTTGAGTGATCCATCGTCATTAGGTGGCCCTGAACGTTACAATTCACTATCAGTTTTTCGTCCCATTCGATAATCTAGATTCACAGCAGAACGGCCATTAGGTGCCCGAGGCAGCAATAGACCCATGGAGTCAACTCGGCTGGAGGACGATGTATTGAATCGGGACGCAATTTGCGTGGTCCATCGGCATTAGGTCGCCCTGAATGTTACAATTCACTATCAGTTTTTCGTCCGATTCGAAAATCTTTGACTCACAGCAGAACGGCCATTAGGTGCCCGAGGCAGCAATCGACCCATGGAGACAAGTCTGCTGGAGGACGATGTATTGAATCGGGACGCAATTTGAGTGATCCATCGTCATTAGGAGGCCCTGAACGTTACAATTCACTATCAGTTTTTCGTCCCATTCGATAATCTAGACTCACAGCAGAACGGCCATAAGGTGCCCGAGGCAGCAATAGACCCATGGAGTCAAGTCGGCTGGAGGACGATGTATTGTATAGGGACGCAATTTGAGTGATCCATCGTCATTAGGAGGCCCTGAACGTTACAATTCACTATCAGTTTTTCGTCCGATTCGAAAATCTTTGAGTCACAGCAGGCCTGCCATAAGGTGTCCGAGGCAGCAATAGACCCATGGAGTCAAGTCGGCTGGAGGACGATGTATTGAATCGGGACGCAATTTGAGTGATCCATCGTCATTAGGAGGCCCTGAACGTTACAATTCACTATCAGTTTTTTGTCCCATTCGATAATCTAGACTCACAGCAGAACGGCCATAAGGTGCCCGAGGCAGCAATAGACCCATGGAGTCAAATCGGCTGGAGGACGATGTATTGAATCGGGACGCAATTTGAGTGATCCATCGTCATTAGGTGGCCCTGAACGTTACAATTCACTATCAGTTTTTCGTCCGATTCGAAAATCTTTGAGTCACAGCAGGCCTGCCATAAGGTGCCCGAGGCAGCAATAGACCCATGGAGACAAGTCTGCTGGAGGACGATGTATTGAATCGGGACGCAATTTGAGTGATCCATCGTCATTAGGTGGCCCTGAACGTTACAATTCACTATCAGTTTTTCATCCCATTCTATAATCTAGACTCACAGCAGAACGGCCATAAGGTGCCCGAGGCAGCAATAGTCCCATGGAGTCAAGTCGGCTAGTGGACGATGTACTGAATCGGGACGCAATTTGTGTGGTCTATCGTCATTAGGTGGCCCTGAATGTTACAAATCACTATCAGTTTTTCGTCCGATTCGAAAATCTTTGACTCACAGCAGAACGGCCATAAGGTGCCCGAGGGAGCAATCGACCCATGGAGACAAGTCTGCTGGAGGACGATGTATTGAATCGGGACGCAATTTGAGTGATACATCGTCATTAGGTGGCTGAAAGTTACAATTCACTATCAGTTTTTCGTCCGATTCGAAAATCTTTGACTCACAGCAGAACGGCCATAAGGTGCCCGAGGCCGCAATAGACCCATGAAGTCAAGTCTGCTGGAGGACGATGTATTGAATCAGGACGCAATTTGAGTGATCCATCGTCATTAGGTGGCCCTGAACGTTACAATTCACTATCAGTTTTTCGTCCCATTCGATAATCTAGACTCAAAGCAGAACGGCCATAAGGTGCCCGAGGCAGCAATAGACCCATGGAGACAAGTCGGCTGGGGACGATGTATTGAATCGGGACGCAATTTGAGTGATCCATCGTCATTAGGTGGCTCTGAACGTTACAATTCACTATCAGTTTTTCGTCACATTCGATAATCTAGATTCACAGCAGAACGGCCATAAGGTGCCCGAGGCAGCAATAGACCCATGGAGTCAACTCGGCTGGAGGACGATGTATTGAATCGGGACGCAATTTGCGTGGTCCATCGTCATTAGGTGGCCCTGAATGTTACAATTCACTATCAGTTTTTCGACCGATTCGAAAATCTTTGACTCACAGCAGAACGGCCATTAGGTGCCCGAGGCAGCAATCGACCCATAGAGACAAGTCTGCTGGAGGACGATGTATTGAATCGGAACGCAATTTGAGTGGTCCATCGTCATTAGGAGGCCCTGAACGTTACAATTCACTATCAGTTTTTCGTCCCATTCGATAATCTAGACTCACAGCAGAACGGCCATAAGGTGCCCGAGGCAGCAATAGACCCATGGAGTCAAGTCAGCTGGAGGACGATGTATTGAATCGGGACGCAATTTGAGTGATCCATCGTCATTAGGAGGCCCTGAACGTTACAATTCACTATCAGTTTTTCGTCCCATTCGATAATCTAGACTCACAGCAGAACGGCCATAAGGTGCCCGAGGCAGCAATAGACCCATGGAGACAAGTCTGCTGGAGGACGATGTATTGAATCGGGACGCAATTTGAGTGATCCATCGTCATTAGGAGGCCCTGAACGTTACAATTCACTATCAGTTTTTTGTCCCATTCGATAATCTAGACTCACAGCAGAACGGCCATAAGGTGCCCAAGGCAGCAATAGACCCATGGAGTCAAGTCGGCTGGAGGACGATGTATTGAATCGGGACGCAATTTGAGTGATCCATCGTCATTAGGTGGCCCTGAACGTTACAATTCACTATCAGTTTTTCGTCCGATTCGAAAATCTTTGACTCACAGCAGAACGGCCATAAGGTGCCCGAGGCAGCAATAGACGCATGGAGACAAGTCTGCTGGAGGACGATGTATTGAATCGGGACGCAATTTGAGTGTTCTATCGTCATTAGGAGGCCCTCAACGTTACAATTCACTATCAGTTTTTCGTCCGATTCGAAAATCTTTGAGTCACAGCAGGCCTGCCATAAGGTGCCCGAGGCAGCAATAGACCCATGGAGACAAGTCTGCTGCAGGACGATGTATTGAATCGGGACGCAATTTGAGTGATCCATCGTCATTAGGTGGCCCTGAACGTTACAATTCACTATCCGTTTTTCATCCCATTCTATAATCTAGACTCACAGCAGAACGGCCATAAGGTGCCCGAGGCAGCAATAGTCCCATGGAGTCAAGTCGGCTAGTGGACGATGTACTGAATCGGGACGCAATTTGTGTGGTCCATCGTCATTAGGTGGCCCTGAATGTTACAAATCACTATCAGTTTTTCGTCCGATTCGAAAACCTTTGACTCACAGCAGAACGGCCATAAGGTGCCCGAGGGAGCAATCGACCCATGGAGACAAGTCTGCTGGAGGACGATGTATTGAATCGGGACGCAATTTGAGTGATACATCGTCATTAGGTGGCCCTGAAAGTTACAATTCACTATCAGTTTTTCGTCCGATTCGAAAATCTTTGACTCACAGCAGAACGGCCATAAGGTGCCCGAGGCCGCAATAGACCCATGAAGTCAAGTCTGATGGAGGACGATGTATTTAATCAGGACGCAATTTGAGTGATCCATCGTCATTAGGTGGCCCTGAACGTTACAATTCACTATCAGTTTTTCGTCCCATTCGATAATCTAGATTCACAGCAGAACGGCCATAAGGTGCCCGAGGCAGCAATAGACCCATGGAGTCGACTCGGCTGGAGGACGATGTATTGAATCGGGACGCAATTTGCGTGGTCCATCGTCATTAGGTGGCCCTGAATGTTACAATTCACTATCAGTTTTTCGACCGATTCGAAAATCTTTGACTCACAGCAGAACGGCCATTAGGTGCCCGAGGCAGCAATCGACCCATGGAGACAAGTCTGCTGGAGGACGATGTATTGAATCGGAACGCAATTTGAGTGTTCCATCGTCATTAGGAGGCCCTGAACGTTACAATTCACTATCAGTTTTTCGTCCCATTCGATAATCTAGACTCACAGCAGAACGGCCATAAGGTGCCCGAGTCAGCAATAGACCCATGGAGTCAAGTCGGCTGGAGGACGATGTATTGAATCGGGACGCAATTTGCGTGGTCCATCGTCATTAGGTGGCCCTGAACGTTACAATTCACTATCAGTTTTTCGTCCCATTCGATAATCTAGACTCACAGCAGAAAGGCCATAAGGTGCCCGAGGCAGCAATAGACCCATGGAGACAAGACTGCTGGAGGACGATGTATTGAATCGGGACGCAATTTGAGTGATCCATCGTCTTTAGGAGGCCCTGAACGTTACAATTCACTATCAGTTTTTTGTCCCATTCGATAATCTAGACTCACAGCAGAACGGCCATAAGGTGCCCGAGGCAGCAATAGACCCATGGAGTCAAGTCGGCTGGAGGACGATTTATTGAATCGGGACGCAATTTGAGTGACCCATCGTCATTAGGTGGCCCTGAACGTTACAATTCACTATCAGTTTTTCGTCCTATTCGAAAATCTTTGACTCACAGCAGAACGGCCATAAGGTGCCCGAGGCAGCAATAGACGCATGGAGACAAGTCTGCTGGAGGACGATGTATTGAATCGGGACGGAATTTGAGTGTTCCATCGTCATTAGGAGGCCCTGAACGTTACAATTCACTATCAGTTTTTCGTCCGATTCGAAAATCTTTGAGTCACAGCAGGCCTGCCATAAGGTGCCCGAGGCAGCAATAGACCCATGGAGACAAGTCTGCTGCAGGACGATGTATTGAATCGGGACGCAATTTGAGTGATCCATCGTCATTAGGTGGCCCTGAACGTTACAATTCACTATCCGTTTTTCATCCCATTCTATAATCTAGACTCACAGCAGAACGGCCATAAGGTGCCCGAGGCAGCAATAGTCCCATGGAGTCAAGTCGGCTAGTGGACGATGTACTGAATCGGGACGCAATTTGTGTGGTCCATCGTCATTAGGTGGCCCTGAATGTTACAAATCACTATCAGTTTTTCGTCCGATTCGAAAACCTTTGACTCACAGCAGAACGGCCATAAGGTGCCCGAGGGAGCAATCGACCCATGGAGACAAGTCTGCTGGAGGACGATGTATTGAATCGGGACGCAATTTGAGTGATACATCGTCATTAGGTGGCCCTGAAAGTTACAATTCACTATCAGTTTTTCGTCCGATTCGAAAATCTTTGACTCACAGCAGAACGGCCATAAGGTGCCCGAGGCCGCAATAGACCCATGAAGTCAAGTCTGATGGAGGACGATGTATTTAATCAGGACGCAATTTGAGTGATCCATCGTCATTAGGTGGCCCTGAACGTTACAATTCACTATCAGTTTTTCGTCCCATTCGATAATCTAGATTCACAGCAGAACGGCCATAAGGTGCCCGAGGCAGCAATAGACCCATGGAGTCGACTCGGCTGGAGGACGATGTATTGAATCGGGACGCAATTTGCGTGGTCCATCGTCATTAGGTGGCCCTGAATGTTACAATTCACTATCAGTTTTTCGACCGATTCGAAAATCTTTGACTCACAGCAGAACGGCCATTAGGTGCCCGAGGCAGCAATCGACCCATGGAGACAAGTCTGCTGGAGGACGATGTATTGAATCGGAACGCAATTTGAGTGTTCCATCGTCATTAGGAGGCCCTGAACGTTACAATTCACTATCAGTTTTTCGTCCCATTCGATAATCTAGACTCACAGCAGAACGGCCATAAGGTGCCCGAGTCAGCAATAGACCCATGGAGTCAAGTCGGCTGGAGGACGATGTATTGAATCGGGACGCAATTTGCGTGGTCCATCGTCATTAGGTGGCCCTGAACGTTACAATTCACTATCAGTTTTTCGTCCCATTCGATAATCTAGACTCACAGCAGAACGGCCATAAGGTGCCCGAGGCAGCAATAGACCCATGGAGACAAGACTGCTGGAGGACGATGTATTGAATCGGGACGCAATTTGAGTGATCCATCGTCTTTAGGAGGCCCTGAACGTTACAATTCACTATCAGTTTTTTGTCCCATTCGATAATCTAGACTCACAGCAGAACGGCCATAAGGTGCCCGAGGCAGCAATAGACCCATGGAGTCAAGTCGGCTGGAGGACGATTTATTGAATCGGGACGCAATTTGAGTGACCCATCGTCATTAGGTGGCCCTGAACGTTACAATTCACTATCAGTTTTTCGTCCTATTCGAAAATCTTTGACTCACAGCAGAACGGCCATAAGGTGCCCGAGGCAGCAATAGACGCATGGAGACAAGTCTGCTGGAGGACGATGTATTGAATCGGGACGGAATTTGAGTGTTCCATCGTCATTAGGAGGCCCTGAACGTTACAATTCACTATCAGTTTTTCGTCCGATTCGAAAATCTTTGAGTCACAGCAGGCCTGCCATAAGGTGCCCGAGGCAGCAATAGACCCATGGAGACAAGTCTGCTGGAGGACGATGTATTGAATCGGGACGCAATTTGAGTGATCCATCGTCATTAGGTGGCCCTGAACGTTACAATTCACTATCAGTTTTTCATCCCATTCTATAATCTAGACTCACAGCAGAACGGCCATAAGGTGCCCGAGGCAGCAATAGTCCCATGGAGTCAAGTCGGCTAGTGGACGATGTACTGAATCGGGACGCAATTTGTGTGGTCCATCGTCATTAGGTTGCCCTGAATGTTACAAATCACTATCAGTTTTTCGTCCGATTCGAAAATCTTTGACTCACAGCAGAACAGCCATAAGGTGCCCGAGGCAGCAATAGACCCATGGAGACAAGTCGGCTGGGGACGATGTATTGAATCGGGACGCAATTTGAGTGATCCATCGTCATTAGGTGGCCCTGAACGTTACAATTCACTATCAGTTTTTCGTCCCATTCGATAATCTAGATTCACAGCAGAACGGCCATTAGGTGCCCGAGGCAGCAATAGACCCATGGAGTCAACTCGGCTGGAGGACGATGTATTGAATCGGGACGCAATTTGCGTGGTCCATCGGCATTAGGTGGCCCTGAATGTTACAATTCACTATCAGTTTTTCGTCCGATTCGAAAATCTTTGACTCACAGCAGAACGGCCATTAGGTGCCCGAGGCAGCAATCGACCCATGGAGACAAGTCTGCTGGAGGACGATGTATTGAATCGGGACGCAATTTGAGTGATCCATCGTCATTAGGAGGCCCTGAACGTTACAATTCACTATCAGTTTTTCGTCCCATTCGATAATCTAGACTCACAGCAGAACGGCCATAAGGTGCCCGAGGCAGCAATAGACCCATGGAGTCAAGTCGGCTGGAGGACGATGTATTGTATAGGGACGCAATTTGAGTGATCCATCGTCATTAGGAGGCCCTGAACGTTACAATTCACTATCAGTTTTTCGTCCGATTCGAAAATCTTTGAGTCACAGCAGGCCTGCCTTAAGGTGTCCGAGGCAGCAATAGACCCATGGAGTCAAGTCGGCTGGAGGACGATGTATTGAATCGGGACGCAATTTGAGTGATCCATCGTCATTAGGAGGCCCTGAACGTTACAATTCACTATCAGTTTTTTGTCCCATTCGATAATCTAGACTCACAGCAGAACGGCCATAAGGTGCCCGAGGCAGCAATAGACCCATGGAGTCAAATCGGCTGGAGGACGATGTATTGAATCGGGACGCAATTTGAGTGATCCATCGTCATTAGGTGGCCCTGAACGTTACAATTCACTATCAGTTTTTCGTCCGATTCGAAAATCTTTGAGTCACAGCAGGCCTGCCATAAGGTGCCCGAGGCAGCAATAGACCCATGGAGACAAGTCTGCTGGAGGACGATGTATTGAATCGGGACGCAATTTGAGTGATCCATCGTCATTAGGTGGCCCTGAACGTTACAATTCACTATCAGTTTTTCATCCCATTCTATAATCTAGACTCACAGCAGAACGGCCATAAGGTGCCCGAGGCAGCAATAGTCCCATGGAGTCAAGTCGGCTAGTGGACGATGTACTGAATCGGGACGCAATTTGTGTGGTCCATCGTCATTAGGTGGCCCTGAATGTTACAAATCACTATCAGTTTTTCGTCCGATTCGAAAATCTTTGACTCACAGCAGAACGGCCATAAGGTGCCCGAGGGAGCAATCGACCCATGGAGACAAGTCTGCTGGAGGACGATGTATTGAATCGGGACGCAATTTGAGTGATACATCGTCATTAGGTGGCTGAATGTTACAATTCACTATCAGTTTTTCGTCCGATTCGAAAATCTTTGACTCACAGCAGAACGGCCATAAGGTGCCCGAGGCCGCAATAGACCCATGAAGTCAAGTCTGCTGGAGGACGATGTATTGAATCAGGACGCAATGTGAGTGATCCATCGTCATTAGGTGGCCCTGAACGTTACAATTCACTATCAGTTTTTCGTCCCATTCGATAATCTAGACTCAAAGCAGAACGGCCATAAGGTGCCCGAGGCAGCAATAGACCCATGGAGACAAGTCGGCTGGGGACGATGTATTGAATCGGGACGCAATTTGAGTGATCCATCGTCATTAGGTGGCTCTGAACGTTACAATTCACTATCAGTTTTTCGTCACATTCGATAATCTAGATTCACAGCAGAACGGCCATAAGGTGCCCGAGGCAGCAATAGACCCATGGAGTCAACTCGGCTGGAGGACGATGTATTGAATCGGGACGCAATTTGCGTGGTCCATCGTCATTAGGTGGCCCTGAATGTTACAATTCACTATCAGTTTTTCGACCGATTCGAAAATCTTTGACTCACAGCAGAACGGCCATTAGGTGCCCGAGGCAGCAATCGACCCATAGAGACAAGTCTGCTGGAGGACGATGTATTGAATCGGAACGCAATTTGAGTGGTCCATCGTCATTAGGAGGCCCTGAACGTTACAATTCACTATCAGTTTTTCGTCCCATTCGATAATCTAGACTCACAGCAGAACGGACATAAGGTGCCCGAGGCAGCAATAGACCCATGGAGTCAAGTCAGCTGGAGGACGATGTATTGAATCGGGACGCAATTTGAGTGATCCATCGTCATTAGGAGGCCCTGAACGTTACAATTCACTATCAGTTTTTCGTCCCATTCGATAATCTAGACTCACAGCAGAACGGCCATAAGGTGCCCGAGTCAGCAATAGACCCATGGAGTCAAGTCGGCTGGAGGACGATTTATTGAATCGGGACGCAATTTGAGTGACCCATCGTCATTAGGTGGCCCTGAACGTTACAATTCACTATCAGTTTTTCGTCCTATTCGAAAATCTTTGACTCACAGCAGAACGGCCATAAGGTGCCCGAGGCAGCAATAGACGCATGGAGACAAGTCTGCTGGAGGACGATGTATTGAATCGGGACGGAATTTGAGTGTTCCATCGTCATTAGGAGGCCCTGAACGTTACAATTCACTATCAGTTTTTCGTCCGATTCGAAAATCTTTGAGTCACAGCAGGCCTGCCATAAGGTGCCCGAGGCAGCAATAGACCCATGGAGTCAAGTCGGCTGGAGGACGATGTATTGAATCGGGACGCAATTTGAGTGATCCATCGTCATTAGGTGGCCCTGAACGTTACAATTCACTATCAGTTTTTCATCCCATTCTATAATCTAGACTCACAGCAGAACGGCCATAAGGTGCCCGAGGCAGCAATAGTCCCATGGAGTCAAGTCGGCTAGTGGACGATGTACTGAATCGGGACGCAATTTGTGTGGTCCATCGTCATTAGGTTGCCCTGAATGTTACAAATCACTATCAGTTTTTCGTCCGATTCGAAAATCTTTGACTCACAGCAGAACAGCCATAAGGTGCCCGAGGCAGCAATAGACCCATGGAGACAAGTCGGCTGGGGACGATGTATTGAATCGGGACGCAATTTGAGTGATCCATCGTCATTAGGTGGCCCTGAACGTTACAATTCACTATCAGTTTTTCGTCCCATTCGATAATCTAGATTCACAGCAGAACGGCCATTAGGTGCCCGAGGCAGCAATAGACCCATGGAGTCAACTCGGCTGGAGGACGATGTATTGAATCGGGACGCAATTTGCGTGGTCCATCGGCATTAGGTGGCCCTGAATGTTACAATTCACTATCAGTTTTTCGTCCGATTCGAAAATCTTTGACTCACAGCAGAACGGCCATTAGGTGCCCGAGGCAGCAATCGACCCATGGAGACAAGTCTGCTGGAGGACGATGTATTGAATCGGGACGCAATTTGAGTGATCCATCGTCATTAGGAGGCCCTGAACGTTACAATTCACTATCAGTTTTTCGTCCCATTCGATAATCTAGACTCACAGCAGAACGGCCATAAGGTGCCCGAGGCAGCAATAGACCCATGGAGTCAAGTCGGCTGGAGGACGATGTATTGTATAGGGACGCAATTTGAGTGATCCATCGTCATTAGGAGGCCCTGAACGTTACAATTCACTATCAGTTTTTCGTCCGATTCGAAAATCTTTGAGTCACAGCAGGCCTGCCATAAGGTGTCCGAGGCAGCAATAGACCCATGGAGTCAAGTCGGCTGGAGGACGATGTATTGAATCGGGACGCAATTTGAGTGATCCATCGTCATTAGGTGGCCCTGAACGTTACAATTCACTATCAGTTTTTCGTCCGATTCGAAAATCTTTGAGTCACAGCAGGCCTGCCATAAGGTGCCCGAGGCAGCAATAGACCCATGGAGACAAGTCTGCTGGAGGACGATGTATTGAATCGGGACGCAATTTGAGTGATCCATCGTCATTAGGTGGCCCTGAACGTTACAATTCACTATCAGTTTTTCATCCCATTCTATAATCTAGACTCACAGCAGAACGGCCATAAGGTGCCCGAGGCAGCAATAGTCCCATGGAGTCAAGTCGGCTAGTGGACGATGTACTGAATCGGGACGCAATTTGTGTGGTCCATCGTCATTAGGTGGCCCTGAATGTTACAAATCACTATCAGTTTTTCGTCCGATTCGAAAATCTTTGACTCACAGCAGAACGGCCATAAGGTGCCCGAGGGAGCAATCGACCCATGGAGACAAGTCTGCTGGAGGACGATGTATTGAATCGGGACGCAATTTGAGTGATACATCGTCATTAGGTGGCTGAAAGTTACAATTCACTATCAGTTTTTCGTCCGATTCGAAAATCTTTGACTCACAGCAGAACGGCCATAAGGTGCCCGAGGCCGCAATAGACCCATGAAGTCAAGTCTGCTGGAGGACGATGTATTGAATCAGGACGCAATTTGAGTGATCCATCGTCATTAGGTGGCCCTGAACGTTACAATTCACTATCAGTTTTTCGTCCCATTCGATAATCTAGACTCAAAGCAGAACGGCCATAAGGTGCCCGAGGCAGCAATAGACCCATGGAGACAAGTCGGCTGGGGACGATGTATTGAATCGGGACGCAATTTGAGTGATCCATCGTCATTAGGTGGCTCTGAACGTTACAATTCACTATCAGTTTTTCGTCACATTCGATAATCTAGATTCACAGCAGAACGGCCATAAGGTGCCCGAGGCAGCAATAGACCCATGGAGTCAACTCGGCTGGAGGACGATGTATTGAATCGGGACGCAATTTGCGTGGTCCATCGTCATTAGGTGGCCCTGAATGTTACAATTCACTATCAGTTTTTCGACCGATTCGAAAATCTTTGACTCACAGCAGAACGGCCATTAGGTGCCCGAGGCAGCAATCGACCCATAGAGACAAGTCTGCTGGAGGACGATGTATTGAATCGGAACGCAATTTGAGTGGTCCATCGTCATTAGGAGGCCCTGAACGTTACAATTCACTATCAGTTTTTCGTCCCATTCGATAATCTAGACTCACAGCAGAACGGCCATAAGGTGCCCGAGGCAGCAATAGACCCATGGAGTCAAGTCAGCTGGAGGACGATGTATTGAATCGGGACGCAATTTGAGTGATCCATCGTCATTAGGAGGCCCTGAACGTTACAATTCACTATCAGTTTTTCGTCCCATTCGATAATCTAGACTCACAGCAGAACGGCCATAAGGTGCCCGAGTCAGCAATAGACCCATGGAGTCAAGTCGGCTGGAGGACGATGTATTGAATCGGGACGCAATTTGCGTGGTCCATCGTCATTAGGTGGCCCTGAACGTTACAATTCACTATCAGTTTTTCGTCCCATTCGATAATCTAGACTCACAGCAGAACGGCCATAAGGTGCCCGAGGCAGCAATAGACCCATGGAGACAAGTCTGCTGGAGGACGATGTATTGAATCGGGACGCAATTTGAGTGATCCATCGTCATTAGGAGGCCCTGAACGTTACAATTCACTATCAGTTTTTTGTCCCATTCGATAATCTAGACTCACAGCAGAACGGCCATAAGGTGCCCGAGGCAGCAATAGACCCATGGAGTCAAGTCGGCTGGAGGACGATGTATTGAATCGGGACGCAATTTGAGTGATCCATCGTCATTAGGTGGCCCTGAACTTTACAATTCACTATTAGTTTTTCGTCCGATTCGAAAATCTTTGACTCACAGCAGAACGGCCATAAGGTGCCCGAGGCAGCAATAGACGCATGGTGACAAGTCTGCTGGAGGACGATGTATTGAATCGGGACGGAATTTGAGTGTTCCATCGTCATTAGGAGGCCCTGAACGTTACAATTCACTATCAGTTTTTCGTCCGATTCGAAAATCTTTGAGTCACAGCAGGCCTGCCATAAGGTGCCCGAGGCAGCAATAGACCCATGGAGACAAGTCTGCTGGAGGACGATGTATTGAATCGGGACGCAATTTGAGTGATCCATCGTCATTAGGTGGCCCTGAACGTTACAATTCACTATCAGTTTTTCATCCCATTCTATAATCTAGACTCACAGCAGAACGGCCATAAGGTGCCCGAGGCAGCAATAGTCCCATGGAGTCAAGTCGGCTAGTGGACGATGTACTGAATCGGGACGCAATTTGTGTGGTCCATCGTCATTAGGTGGCCCTGAATGTTACAAATCACTATCAGTTTTTCGTCCGATTCGAAAATCTTTGACTCACAGCAGAACGGCCATAAGGTGCCCGAGGGAGCAATCGACCCATGGAGACAAGTCTGCTGGAGGACGATGTATTGAATCGGGACGCAATTTGAGTGATACATCGTCATTAGGTGGCTGAAAGTTACAATTCACTATCAGTTTTTCGTCCGATTCGAAAATCTTTGACTCACAGCAGAACGGCCATAAGGTGCCCGAGGCCGCAATAGACCCATGAAGTCAAGTCTGCTGGAGGACGATGTATTGAATCAGGACGCAATTTGAGTGATCCATCGTCATTAGGTGGCCCTGAACGTTACAATTCACTATCAGTTTTTCGTCCCATTCGATAATCTAGACTCAAAGCAGAACGGCCATAAGGTGCCCGAGGCAGCAATAGACCCATGGAGACAAGTCGGCTGGGGACGATGTATTGAATCGGGACGCAATTTGAGTGATCCATCGTCATTAGGTGGCTCTGAACGTTACAATTCACTATCAGTTTTTCGTCACATTCGATAATCTAGATTCACAGCAGAACGGCCATAAGGTGCCCGAGGCAGCAATAGACCCATGGAGTCAACTCGGCTGGAGGACGATGTATTGAATCGGGACGCAATTTGCGTGGTCCATCGTCATTAGGTGGCCCTGAATGTTACAATTCACTATCAGTTTTTCGACCGATTCGAAAATCTTTGACTCACAGCAGAACGGCCATTAGGTGCCCGAGGCAGCAATCGACCCATAGAGACAAGTCTGCTGGAGGACGATGTATTGAATCGGAACGCAATTTGAGTGGTCCATCGTCATTAGGAGGCCCTGAACGTTACAATTCACTATCAGTTTTTCGTCCCATTCGATAATCTAGACTCACAGCAGAACGGCCATAAGGTGCCCGAGGCAGCAATAGACCCATGGAGTCAAGTCAGCTGGAGGACGATGTATTGAATCGGGACGCAATTTGAGTGATCCATCGTCATTAGGAGGCCCTGAACGTTACAATTCACTATCAGTTTTTCGTCCCATTCGATAATCTAGACTCACAGCAGAACGGCCATAAGGTGCCCGAGTCAGCAATAGACCCATGGAGTCAAGTCGGCTGGAGGACGATGTATTGAATCGGGACGCAATTTGCGTGGTCCATCGTCATTAGGTGGCCCTGAACGTTACAATTCACTATCAGTTTTTCGTCCCATTCGATAATCTAGACTCACAGCAGAACGGCCATAAGGTGCCCGAGGCAGCAATAGACCCATGGAGACAAGTCTGCTGGAGGACGATGTATTGAATCGGGACGCAATTTGAGTGATCCATCGTCATTAGGAGGCCCTGAACGTTACAATTCACTATCAGTTTTTTGTCCCATTCGATAATCTAGACTCACAGCAGAACGGCCATAAGGTGCCCGAGGCAGCAATAGACCCATGGAGTCAAGTCGGCTGGAGGACGATGTATTGAATCGGGACGCAATTTGAGTGATCCATCGTCATTAGGTGGCCCTGAACTTTACAATTCACTATTAGTTTTTCGTCCGATTCGAAAATCTTTGACTCACAGCAGAACGGCCATAAGGTGCCCGAGGCAGCAATAGACGCATGGTGACAAGTCTGCTGGAGGACGATGTATTGAATCGGGACGGAATTTGAGTGTTCCATCGTCATTAGGAGGCCCTGAACGTTACAATTCACTATCAGTTTTTCGTCCGATTCGAAAATCTTTGAGTCACAGCAGGCCTGCCATAAGGTGCCCGAGGCAGCAATAGACCCATGGAGACAAGTCTGCTGGAGGACGATGTATTGAATCGGGACGCAATTTGAGTGATCCATCGTCATTAGGTGGCCCTGAACGTTACAATTCACTATCAGTTTTTCATCCCATTCTATAATCTAGACTCACAGCAGAACGGCCATAAGGTGCCCGAGGCAGCAATAGTCCCATGGAGTCAAGTCGGCTAGTGGACGATGAACTGAATCGGGACGCAATTTGTGTGGTCCATCGTCATTAGGTGGCCCTGAATGTTACAAATCACTATCAGTTTTTCGTCCGATTCGAAAATCTTTGACTCACAGCAGAACAGCCATAAGGTGCCCGAGGCAGCAATAGACCCATGGCGACAAGTCAGCTGTGGACGATGTATTGAATCGGGACGCAATTTGAGTGATCCATCGTCATTAGGTGGCCCTGAACGTTACAATTCACTATCAGTTTTTCGTCCCATTCGATAATCTAGATTCACAGCAGAACGGCCATTAGGTGCCCGAGGCAGCAATAGACCCATGGAGTCAACTCGGCTGGAGGACGATGTATTGAATCGGGACGCAATTTGCGTGGTCCATCGGCATTAGGTGGCCCTGAATGTTACAATTCACTATCAGTTTTTCGTCCGATTCGAAAATCTTTGACTCACAGCAGAACAGCCATTAGGTGCCCGAGGCAGCAATCGACCCATGGAGACAAGTCTGCTGGAGGACGATGTATTGAATCGGGACGCAATTTGAGTGATCCATCGTCATTAGGAGGCCCTGAACGTTACAATTCACTATCAGTTTTTCGTCCCATTCGATAATCTAGACTCACAGCAGAACGGCCATAAGGTGCCCGAGGCAGCAATAGACCCATGGAGTCAAGTCGGCTGGAGGACGATGTATTGAATCGGGACGCAATTTGAGTGATCCATCGTCATTAGGTGGCACTGAACGTTACAATTCACTATCAGTTTTTCGTCCGATTGGAAAATCTTTGAGTCACAGCAGGCCTGCCATAAGGTGCCCGAGGCAGCAATAGACCCATGGAGACAAGTCTGCTGGAGGACGATGTATTGTATCGGAACGCAATTTGAGTGATACATCGTCATTAGGTGGCCCTGAACGTTACAATTCACTATCAGTTTTTCGTCCGATTCGAAAATCTTTGACTCACAGCAGAACGGCCATAAGGTGCCCGAGGCAGCAATAGTCCCATGGAGTCAAGTCGGCTAGTGGACGATGTACTGAATCGGGACGCAATTTGTGGGGTCCATCGTCATTAGGTGGTCCTGAATGTTACAAATCACTATCAGTTTTTCGTCCGATTCGAAAATCTTTGACTCACAGCAGAACGGCCATAAGGTGCCCGAGGCAGCAATCGACCCATGGAGACAAGTCTGCTGGAGGACGATGTATTGAATCGGGACGCAATTTGAGTGATCCATCGTCATTAGGTGGCCCTGAAAGTTACAATTCACTATCAGTTTTTCGTCCGATTCGAAAATCTTTGACTCACAGCAGAACGGCCATAAGGTGCCAGAGGCAGCAATAGACCCATGTAGTCAAGTCTGCTGGAGGACGATGTATTGAATCGGGACGCAATTTGAGTGATCCATTGTCATTAGGTGGCCCTGAACGTTACAATTCACTATCAGTTTTTCGTCCCATTCGATAATCTAGATTCACAGCAGAACGGCCATAAGGTGCCCGAGGCAGTAATAGACCCATGGAGTCATCTCGGCTGGAGGATGATCTATTGAATCGGGACGCATTTTGCGTGGTCCATCGTCATTAGGTGGCCCTGAATGTTACAATTCACTATCAGTTTTTCGTCCGATTCGAAAATCTTTGACTCACAGCAGAACGGCCAATAGGTGCCCGAGGCAGCAATCGACCCATGGAGACAAGTCTGCTGGAGGACGATGTATTGAATCGGGACGCAATTTGAGTGATCCATCGTCATTAGGAGGCCCTGAACGTTACAATTCACTATCAGTTTTTCGTCCCATTCGATAATCTAGACTCACAGCAGAACGGCCATAAGGTGCCCGAGGCAGCAATAGACCAATGGAGTCAAGTCGGCTGGAGAACGATGTATTGAATCGGGACGCAATTTGAGTGATCCATCGTCATTAGGAGGCCCTGAACGTTACAATTCACTATCAGTTTTTCGTCCCATTCGATAATCTAGACTCACAGCAGAACGGCCATAAGGTGCCCGAGGCAGCAATAGACCCATGGAGTCAAGTCGGCTGGAGGACGATGTATTGAATCGGGACGCAATTTGAGTGATCCATCGTCATTAGGTGGCCCTGAACGTTACAATTCACTATCAGTTTTTCGTCCCATTCGATAATCTAGACTCACAGCAGAACGGCCATAAGGTGCCCGAGGCAGCAATAGACGCATGAAGTCACGTCTGCTGAAGGACGATGTATTGAATCGGGACGCAATTTTAGTGTTCCATCGTCATTAGGAGGCCCTGAACGTTACAATTCACTATCAGTTTTTCGTCCGATTCGAAAATCTTTGAGTCACAGCAGGCCTGCCATAACGTGCCCGAGGCAGCAATAGACCCATGGAGACAAGTCTGCTGGAGGACGATGTATTGAATCGGGACGCAATTTGAGTGATCCATCGTCATTAGGTGGCCCTGAACGTTACAATTCACTATCAGTTTTTCGTCCCATTCGATAATCTAGATTCACAGCAGAACGGCCATAAGGTGCCCGAGGCAGTAATAGACCATTGGAGTCATCTCGGCTGGAGGATGATGTATTGAATCGGGACGCAATTTGCGTGGTCCATCGTCATTAGGTGGCCCTGAACGTTACAATTCACTATTAGTTTTTCGTCCGATTCGAAAATCTTTGACTCACAGCAGAACGGCCATAAGGTGCCCGAGGCAGCAATAGACGCATGGTGACAAGTCTGCTGGAGGACGATGTATTGAATCGGGACGGAATTTGAGTGTTCCATCGTCATTAGGAGGCCCTGAACGTTACAATTCACTATCAGTTTTTCGTCCGATTCGAAAATCTTTGAGTCACAGCAGGCCTGCCATAAGGTGCCCGAGGCAGCAATAGACCCATGGCGACAAGTCAGCTGGGGACGATGTATTGAATCGGGACGCAATTTGAGTGATCCATCGTCATTAGGTGGCCCTGAACGTTACAATTCACTATCAGTTTTTCGTCCCATTCGATAATCTAGATTCACAGCAGAACGGCCATTAGGTGCCCGAGGCAGCAATAGACCCATGGAGTCAACTCGGCTGGAGGACGATTTATTGAATCGGGACGCAATTTGCGTGGTCCATCGGCATTAGGTGGCCCTGAATGTTACAATTCACTATCAGTTTTTCGTCCGATTCGAAAATCTTTGACTCACAGCAGAACGGCCATTAGGTGCCCGAGGCAGCAATCGACCCATGGAGACAAGTCTGCTGGAGGACGATGTATTGAATCGGGACGCAATTTGAGTGATCCATCGTCATTAGGAGGCCCTGAACGTTACAATTCACTATCAGTTTTTCGTCCCATTCGATAATCTAGACTCACAGCAGAACGGCCATAAGGTGCCCGAGGCAGCAATAGACCCATGGAGTCAAGTCGGCTGGAGGACGATGTATTGAATCGGGACGCAATTTGAGTGATCCATCGTCATTAGGTGGCACTGAACGTTACAATTCACTATCAGTTTTTCGTCCGATTCGAAAATCTTTGACTCACAGCAGAACGGCCATAAGGTGCCCGAGGCAGCAATAGACGCATGGAGACAAGTCTGCTGGAGGACGATGTATTGAATCGGGACGGAATTTGAGTGTTCCATCGTCATTAGGAGGCCCTGAACGTTACAATTCACTATCAGTTTTTCGTCCGATTCGAAAATCTTTGAGTCATAGCAGACCTGCCATAAGGTGCCCGAGGCAGCAATAGACCCATGGAGACAAGTCTGCTGGAGGACGATGTATTGAATCGGGACGCAATTTGAGTGATACATCGTCATTAGGTGGCCCTGAACGTTACAATTCACTATCAGTTTTTCATCCCATTCTATAATCTAGACTCACAGCAGAACGGCCATAAGGTGCCCGAGGCAGCAATAGTCCCATGGACTCAAGTCGGCTAGTGGACGATGTACTGAATCGGGACGCAATTTGTGGGGTCCATCGTCATTAGGTGGTCCTGAATGTTACAAATCACTATCAGTTTTTCGTCCGATTCGAAAATCTTTGACTCACAGCAGAACGGCCATAAGGTGCCCGAGGCAGCAATAGACCCATGGAGTCAAGTCGGCTGGAGGACGATGTATTGAATCGGGACGCAATTTGAGTGATCCATCGTCATTAGGTGGCCCTGAACGTTACAATTCACTATCAGTTTTTCGTCCCATTCGATAATCTAGACTCACAGCAGAACGGCCATAAGGTGCCCGAGGCAGCAATAGACCCATGGAGACAAGTCTGCTGGAGGACGATGTATTGAATCGGGACGCAATTTGAGTGATCCATCGTCATTAGGAGGCCCTGAACGTTACAATTCACTATCAGTTTTTTGTCCCATTCGATAATCTAGACTCACAGCAGAACGGCCATAAGGTGCCCGAGGCAGCAATAGACGCATGAAGTCACGTCTGCTGAAGGACGATGTATTGAATCGGGACGCAATTTTAGTGTTCCATCGTCATTAGGAGGCCCTGAACGTTACAATTCACTATCAGTTTTACGTCCGATTCGAAAATCTTTGACTCACAGCAGAACGGCCATAAGGTGCCCGAGGCAGCAATAGACCCATGGAGACAAGTCGGCTGGAGGACGATGTATTTAATCGGGACGCAATTTGAGTGATCCATCGTCATTAGGTGGCCCTGAAAGTTACAATTCACTATCAGTTTTTCGTCCGATTCGAAAATCTTTGACTCACAGCAGAACGGCCATAAGGTGCCCGAGGCAGCAATAGACGCATGGAGACAAGTCTGCTGGAGGACGATGTATTGAATCGGGACGCAATTTGAGTGTTCCATCGTCATTAGGACGCCCTGAACGTTACAATTCACTATCAGTTTTTCGTCCGATTCGAAAATCTTTGACTCACAGCAGAACGGCCATAAGGTGCCCGAGGCAGCAATAGACCCATGGAGACAAGTCGGCTGGTGGACGATGTGTTGAATCGGGACGCAATTTGAGTGATCCATCGTCATTAGGTGGCCCTGAAAGTTACAATTCACTATCAGTTTTTCGTCCCATTCGATAATCTAGACTCACAGCAGAACGGCCATAAGGTGCCCGAGGCAGCAATAGACCCATGGAGTCAAGTCGGCTGGAGGACGATGTATTGAATCGGGACGCAATTTGAGTGATCCATCGTCATTAGGAGGCCCTGAACGTTACAATTCACTATCAGTTTTTCGTCCCATTCGATAATCTAGACTCACAGCAGAACGGCCATAAGGTGCCCGAGGCAGCAATAGACCCATGGAGTCAAGTCGGCTGGAGGACGATGTATTGAATCGGGACGCAATTTGAGTGATCCATCGTCATTAGGTGGCCCTGAACGTTACAATTCACTATCAGTTTTTCGTCCAATTCGAAAATCTTTGACTCACAGCAGAACGGCCATAAGGTGCCCGAGGCAGCAATAGACGCATGGAGACAAGTGTGCTGGAGGACGATGTGTGGAATCGGGACGGAATTTGAGTGTTCCATCGTCATTAGGAGGCCCTGAACGTTACAATTCACTATCAGTTTTTCGTCCGATTCGAAAATCTTTGAGTCACAGCAGGCCTGCCATAAGGTGCCCGAGGCAGCAATAGACCCATGGAGACAAGTCTGCTGGAGGACGATGTATTGAATCGGGACGCAATTTGAGTGATCCATCGTCATTAGGTGGCCCTGAACGTTACAATTCACTATCAGTTTTTCATCCCATTCTATAATCTAGACTCACAGCAGAACGGCCATAAGGTGCCCGAGGCAGCAATAGTCCCATGGAGTCAAGTCGGCTAGTGGACGATGTACTGAATCGGGACGCAATTTGTGGGGTCCATCGTCATTAGGTGGTCCTGAATGTTACAAATCACTATCAGTTTTTCGTCCGATTCGAAAATCTTTGACTCACAGCAGAACGGCCATAAGGTGCCCGAGGCAGCAATGGACCCATGGAGACAAGTCTGCTGGAGGACGATGTATTGAATCGGGACGCAATTTGAGTGATCCATCGTCATTAGGTGGCCCTGAAAGTTACAATTCACTATCAGTTTTTCGTCCGATTCGAAAATCTTTGACTCACATCAGAACGGCCATAAGGTGCCAGAGGCAGCAATAGACCCATGAAGTCAAGTCTGCTGGAGGACGATGTATTGAATCGGGACGCAATTTGAGTGATCCATTGTCATTAGGTGGCCCTGAACGTTACAATTCACTATCAGTTTTTCGTCCCATTCGATAATCTAGACTCACAGCAGAACGGCCATAAGGTGCCCGAGGCAGCA
Source organism: Schistocerca cancellata (assembly GCF_023864275.1). Taxonomy (NCBI): domain Eukaryota; kingdom Metazoa; phylum Arthropoda; class Insecta; order Orthoptera; family Acrididae; genus Schistocerca; species Schistocerca cancellata. The sequence continues at coordinate 541,505 of NW_026047143.1, read as the reverse complement.
ATAGACCCATGGAGTCAAGTCGGCTGGAGGACGATGTATTGAATCGGGACGCAATTTGAGTGATCCATCGTCATTAGGAGGCCCTGAACGTTACAATTCACTATCAGTTTTTCGTCCCATTCGAAAATCTTTGACTCACAGCAGAACGGCCATAAGGTGCCCGAGGCAGCAATAGACGCATGGAGACAAGTCTGCTGGAGGACGATGTATTGAATCGGGACGCAGTTTGAGTGTTCCATCGTCATTAGGAGGCCCTGAACGTTACAATTCACTATCAGTTTTTCGTCCGATTCGAAAATCTTTGACTTACAGCAGAACGGCCATAAGGTGCCCGAGGCAGCAATAGACCCATAGAGACAAGTCGGCTGGTGGACGATGTATTGAATCGGGACGCAATTTGAGTGATCCATCGTCATTAGGTGGCCCTGAAAGTTACAATTCACTATCAGTTTTTCGTCCGATTCGAAAATCTTTGACTCACAGCAGAACGGCCATAAGGTGCCCGAGGCAGCAATAGACCGATGGAGACAAGTCTGCTGGAGGACGATGTATTGAATCGGGACGCATTTTGAGTGATCCATCGTCATTAGGTGGCCCTGAAAGTTACAATTCACTATCAGTTTTTCGTCCGATTCGAAAATCTTTGACTCACAGCAGAACGGCCATAAGGTGCCCGAGGCAGCAATAGACGCATGGAGACAAGTCTGCTGGAGGACGATGTATTGAATCGGGACGCAATTTGAGTGTTCCATCGTCATTAGGAGGCCCTGAACGTTACAATTCACTATCAGTTTTTCGTCCGATTCGAAAATCTTTGACTCACAGCAGAACGGCCATAAGGTGCCCGAGGCAGCAATAGACCCATGGAGACAAGTCGGCTGGTGGACGATGTATTGAATCGGGACGCAATTTGAGTGATCCATCGTCATTAGGTGGTCCTGAAAGTTACAATTCACTATCAGTTTTTCGTCCGATTCGAAAATCTTTGACTCACAGCAGAACGGCCATAAGGTGCCCGAGGCAGCAATAGACCCATGGAGACAAGTCTGCTGGAGGACGATGTATTGAATCGGGACACAATTTGAGTGATCCATCGTCATTAGGAGGCTCTGAACGTTACAATTCACTATCAGTATTTCGTCCCATTCGATAATCTAGACTCACAGCAGAACGGCCATAAGGTGCCCGAGGCAGCAATAGACCCATGGAGTCAAGTCGGCTGGAGGACGATGTATTGAATCGGGACGCAATTTGAGTGATCCATCGTCATTAGGAGGCCCTGAAAGTTACAATTCACTATCAGTTTTTCGTCCCATTCGATAATCTAGACTCACAGCAGAACGGCCATAAGGTGCCCGAGGCAGCAATAGACCCATGGAGTCAAGTCGGCTGGAGGACGATGTCTTGAATCGGGACGCAATTTCAGTGATCCATCGTCATTAGGTGGCCCTGAACGTTACAATTCACTATCAGTTTTTCGTCCCATTCGATAATCTAGACTCACAGCAGAACGGCCATAAGGTGCCCGAGGCAGCAATAGACCCATGGAGTCAAGTCGGCTGGAGGACGATGTATTGAATCGGGACGCAATTTGAGTGATCCATCGTCATTAGGTGGCCCTGAACGTTACAATTCACTATCAGTTTTTCGTCCGATTCGAAAATCTTTGACTCACAGCAGAACGGCCATAAGGTGCCCGAGGCAGCAATAGACGCATGGAGACAAGTGTGCTGGAGGACGATGTATTAAATCGGGACGGAATTTGAGTGTTCCATCGTCATTAGGAGGCCCTGAACGTTACAATTCACTATCAGTTTTTCGTCCGATTCGAAAATCTTTGAGTCACAGCAGGCCTGCCATAAGGTGCCCGAGGCAGCAATAGACCCATGGAGACAAGTCTGCTGGAGGACGATGTATTGAATCGGGACGGAATTTGAGTGTTCCATCGTCATTAGGAGGCCCTGAACGTTACAATTCACTATCAGTTTTTCGTCCGATTCGAAAATCTTTGACTCACAGCAGAACGGCCATAAGGTGCCCGAGGCAGCAATCGACCCATGGAGACAAGTCTGCTGGAGGACGATGTATTGAATCGGGACGCAATTTGAGTGATCCATCGTCATTAGGTGGCCCTGAAAGTTACAATTCACTATCAGTTTTTCGTCCGATTCGAAAATCTTTGACTCGCAGCAGAACGGCCATAAGGTGCCAGAGGCAGCAATAGACCCATGAAGTCAAGTCTGCTGGAGGACGATGTATTGAATCGGGACGCAATTTGAGTGATCCATTGTCATTAGGTGGCCCTGAACGTTACAATTCACTATCAGTTTTTCGTCCCATTCGATAATCTAGATTCACAGCAGAACGGCCATAAGGTGCCCGAGGCAGTAATAGACCCATGGAGTCAACTCGGCTGGAGGATGATGTATTGAATCGGGACGCAATTTGCGTGGTCCATCGTCATTAGGTGGCCCTGAATGTTACAATTCACTATCAGTTTTTCGTCCGATTCGAAAATCTTTGACTCACAGCAGAACGGCCATTAGGTGCCCGAGGCAGCAATCGACCCATGGAGACAAGTCTGCTGGAGGACGATGTATTGAATCGGGACGCAATTTGAGTGATCCATCGTCATTAGGAGGCCCTGAACGTTACAATTCACTATCAGTTTTTCGTCCCATTCGATAATCTAGACTCACAGCAGAACGGCCATAAGGTGCCCGAGGCAGCAATAGACCCATGGAGTCAAGTCGGCTGGAGGACGATGTATTGAATCGGGACGCAATTTGAGTGATCCATCGTCATTAGGAGGCCCTGAACGTTACAATTCACTATCAGTTTTTCGTCCCATTCGATAATCTAGACTCACAGCAGAACGGCCTTAAGGTGCCCGAGGCAGCAATAGACGCATGGAGACAAGTCTGCTGGAGGACGATGTATTGAATCGGGACGCAGTTTGAGTGTTCCATCGTCATTAGGAGGCCCTGAACGTTACAATTCACTATCAGTTTTTCGTCCGATTCGAAAATCTTTGACTCACAGCAGAACGGCCATAAGGTGCCCGAGGCAGCAATAGACGCATGGAGACAAGTCTGCTGGAGGACGATGTATTGAATCGGGACGCAGTTTGAGTGTTCCATCGTCATTAGGAGGCCCTGAACGTTACAATTCACTATCAGTTTTTCGTCCGATTCGAAAATCTTTGACTCACAGCAGAACGGCCATAAGGTGCCCGAGGCAGCAATAGACGCATGGAGACAAGTCTGCTGGAGGACGATGTATTGAATCGGGACGCAGTTTGAGTGTTCCATCGTCATTAGGAGGCCCTGAACGTTACAATTCACTATCAGTTTTTCGTCCGATTCGAAAATCTTTGACTCACAGCAGAACGGCCATAAGGTGCCCGAGGCAGCAATAGACCCATAGAGGCAAGTCGGCTGGTGGACGATGTATTGAATCGGGACGCAATTTGAGTGATCCATCGTCATTAGGTGGCCCTGAAAGTTACAATTCACTATCAGTTTTTCGTCCGATTCGAAAATCTTTGACTCACAGCAGAACGGCCATAAGGTGCCCGAGGCAGCAATAGACGCATGGAGACAAGTCTGCTGGAGGACGATGTATTGAATCGGGACGCAATTTGAGTGTTCCATCGTCATTAGGAGGCCCTGAACGTTTCAATTCACTATCAGTTTTTCGTCCGATTCGAAAATCTTTGACTCACAGCAGAACTGCCATAAGGTGCCCGAGGCAGCAATAGTCCCATTGAGACAAGTCGGCTGGTGGACGATGTATTGAATCGGGACGCAATTTGTGTGATCCATCGTCATTACGTGGCCCTGAAAGTTACAATTCACTATCAGTTTTTCGTCCGATTCGAAAATCTTTGACTCACAGCAGAACGGCCATAAGGTGCACGAGGCAGCAATAGACGCATGGAGACAAGTCTGCTGGAGGACGATGTATTGAATCGGGACGCAATTTGAAAGTTCTATCGTCATTAGGAGGCCCTGAACGTTACAATTCACTATCAGATTTTCGTCCGATTCGAAAATCTTTGAGTCACAGCAGGCCTGCCATAAGGTGCCCGAGGCAGCAATAGACCCATGGAGACAAGTCTGCTGGAGGACGATGTATTGAATCGGGACGCAATTTGAGTGATCCATCGTCATTAGGTGGCCCTGAACGTTACAATTCACTATCAGTTTTTCATCCCATTCTATAATCTAGACTCACAGCAGAACGGCCATAAGGTGCCCGAGGCAGCAATAGTCCCATGGAGTCAAGTCGGCTAGTGGACGATGTACTGAATCAGGACGCAATTTGCGTGGTCCATCGTCATTAGGTGGCCCTGAATGTTACAAATCACTATCAGTTTTTCGTCCGATTCGAAAATCTTTGACTCACAGCAGAACGGCCATAAGGTGCCCGAGGCAGCAATCGACCCATGGAGACAAGTCTGCTGGAGGACGATGTATTGAATCAGGACGCAATTTGAGTGATCCATCGTCATTAGGTGGCCCTGAAAGTTACAATTCACTATCAGTTTTTCGTCCGATTCGAAAATCTTTGACTCACAGCAGAACGGCCATAAGGTGCCCGAGACAGCAATAGACCCATGAAGTCAAGTCTGCTGGAGGACGATGTATTGAATCAGGACGCAATTTGAGTGATCCATCGTCATTAGGTGGCCCTGAACGTTACAATTCACTATCAGTTTTTCGTCCCATTCGATAATCTAGTCTCAAAGCAGAACGGCCATAAGGTGCCCGAGGCAGCAATAGACCCATGGAGACAAGTCGGCTGGGGACGATGTATTGAATCGGGACGCAATTTGAGTGATCCATCGCCATTAGGTGGCTCTGAACGTTACAATTCACTATCAGTTTTTCGTCCCATTCGATAATCTAGATTCACAGCAGAACGGCCATAAGGTGCCCGTGGCAGCAATAGACCCATGGAGTCAACTCGGCTGGAGGACGATGTATTGAATCGGGACGCAATTTGCGTGGTCCATCGTCATTAGGTGGCCCTGAATGTTACAATTCACTATCAGTTTTTCGTCCGATTCGAAAATCTTTGACTCACAGCAGAACGGCCATTAGGTGCCCGAGGCAGCAATCGACCCATGGAGACAAGTCTGCTGGAGGACGATGTATTGAATCGGGACGCAATTTGAGTGGTCCATCGTCATTAGGAGGCCCTGAACGTTACAATTCACTATCAGTTTTTCGTCCCATTCGATAATCTAGACTCACAGCAGAACGGCCATAAGGTGCCCGAGGCAGCAATAGACCCATGGAGTCAAGTCGGCTGGAGGACGATGTATTGTATAGGGACGCAATTTGAGTGATCCATCGTCATTAGGAGGCCGTGAACGTTACAATTCACTATCAGTTTTTCGTCCCATTCGATAATCTAGACTCACAGTAGAACGGCCATAAGGTGCCCGAGGCAGCAATAGACCCATGGAGTCAAGTCGGCTGGAGGACGATGTATTGAATCGGGACGCAATTTGCGTGGTCCATCGTCATTAGGTGGCCCTGAACGTTACAATTCACTATCAGTTTTTTGTCCCATTCGATAATCTAGACTCACAGCAGAACGGCCATATGGTGCCCGAGGCAGCATTAGACCCATGGAGTCAACTAAGCTGGAGGACGATGTATTGAATCGGGACGCAATTTGCGTGGCCCATCGTCATTCGGTGGCCCTGAATGTTACAATTCACTATCAGTTTTTCGTCCGATTCGAAAATCTTTGACTCACAGCAGAACGGCCATTAGGTGCCCGAGGCAGCAATCGACCCATGGAGACAAGTCTGCTGGAGGACGATGAATTGAATCGGGACGCAATTTGAGTGATCCATCGTCATTAGGAGGCCCTGAACGTTACAATTCACTATCAGTTTTTTGTCCCATTCGATAATCTAGACTCACAGCAGAACGGCCATAAGGTGCCCGAGGCAGCAATAGACCCATGGAGTCAAGTCGGCTGGAGGACGATGTATTGAATCGGGACGCAATTTGAGTGATCCATCGTCATTAGGTGGCCCTGAACGTTACAATTCACTATCAGTTTTTCGTCCGATTCGAAAATCTTTGACTCACAGCAGAACGGCCATAAGGTGCCCGAGGCAGCAATAGACGCATGGAGACAAGTCTGCTGGAGGACGATGTATTGAATCGGGACGGAATTTGAGTGTTCCATCGTCATTAGGAGGCCCTGAACGTTACAATTCACTATCAGTTTATCATCCCATTCTTTAATCTAGACTCACAGCAGAACGGCCATAAGGTGCCCGAGGCAGCAATAGTCCCATGGAGTCAAGTCGGCTAGTGGACGATGTACTGAATCGGGACGCAATTTGAGTGATCCATCGTCATTAGGAGGCCCTGAACGTTACAATTCACTATCAGTTTTTCGTCCGATTCGAAAATCTTTGACTCACAGCAGAACGGCCATAAGGTGCCCGAGGCAGCAATAGACCCATGGAGACAAGTCGGCTGGAGGACGATGTATTTAATCGGGACGCAATTTGAGTGATCCATCGTCATTAGGTGGCCCTGAAAGTTACAATTCACTATCAGTCTTTCGTCCGATTCGAAAATCTGTGACTCACAGCAGAACGGCCATAAGGTGCCCGAGGCAGCAATAGACGCATGGAGACAAGTCTGCTGGAGGACGATGTATTGAATCGGGACGCAATTTGAGTGTTCCATCGTCATTAGGAGGCCCTGAACGTTACAATTCACTATCAGTTTTTCGTCCGATTCGAAAATCTTTGACTCACAGCAGAACGGCCATAAGGTGCCCGAGGCAGCAATAGACCCATGAAGTCAAGTCTGCTGGAGGACGATGTATTGAATCGGGACGCAATCTTAGTGTTCCATCGTCATTAGGAGGCCCTGAACGTTACAATTCACTATCAGTTTTTCGTCCGATTCGAAAATCTTTGACTCACAGCAGAACGGCCATAAGGTGCCCGAGGCGGCAATAGACCCATGGAGACAAGTCGGCTGGAGGACGATGTATTTAATCGGGACGCAATTTGAGTGATCCATCGTCATTAGGTGGCCCTGAAAGTTACAATTCACTATCAGTTTCTCGTCCGATTCGAAAATCTTTGACTCACAGCAGAACGGCCATAAGGTGCCCGAGGCAGCAATAGACCCATGGAGACTAGTCTGCTGGAGGACGATGTATTGAATCGGGACGCAATTTGAGTGATCCATGGTCATTAGGTGGCCCTGAACGTTACAATTCACTATCAGTTTTTCGTCCCATTCGATAATCTAGACTCACAGCAGAACGGGCATAAGGTGCCCGAGGCAGCAATAGACCCATGGAGACAAGTCTGCTGGAGGACAATGTATTGAATCGGGACGCAATTTGAGTGATCCATCGTCATTAGGAGGCCCTGAACGTTACAATTCACTATCAGTTTTTTGTCCCATTCGATAATCTAGACTCACAGCAGAACGGCCATAAGGTGCCCGAGGCAGCAATAGAATCATGGAGTCAAATCGGCTGGAGGACGATGTATTGAATCGGGCCGCAATTTGAGTGATCCATCGTCATTAGGTGGCCCTGAACGTTACAATTCACTATCAGTTTTTCGTCCGATTCGAAAATCTTTGACTCAAGCAGAACGGCCATAAGGTGCCCGAGGCAGCAGTAGACCCATGGAGACAAGTCGGCTAGTGGACGATGTATTGAATCGGGGCGCAATTTGAGTGATCCATCGTCATTAGGTGGCCCTGAAAGTTACAATTCACTATCAGTTTTTCGGCCGATTCGAAAATCTTTGACTCACAGCAGAACGGCCATAAGGTGCCCGAGGCAGCAATAGACCCATGGAGACTAGTCTGCTGGAGGACGATGTATTGAATCGGGACGCAATTTGAGTGATCCATGGTCATTAGGTGGCCCTGAACGTTACAATTCACTATCAGTTTTTCGTCCCATTCGATAATCTAGACTCACAGCAGAACGGCCATAAGGTGCCCGAGGCAGCAATAGACCCATGGAGACAAGTCTGCTGGAGGACGATGTATTGAATCGGGACGCAATTTGAGTGATCCATCGTCATTAGGAGGCCATGAAGGTTACAATTCACTATCAGTTTTTTGTCCCATTCGATAATCTAGACTCACAGCAGAACGGCCATAAGGTGCCCGAGGCAGCAATAGACCCATGGAGTCAAATCGGCTGGAGGACGATGTATTGAATCGGGACGCAATTTGAGTGATCCATCGTCATTAGGTGGCCCTGAACGTTACAATTCACTATCAGTTTTTCGTCCGATTCGAAAATCTTTGACTCACAGCAGAACGGCCATAAGGTGCCCGAGGCAGCAATAGACGCATGGAGACAAGTCTGCTGGAGGACGATGTATTGAATCGGGACGCAATTTGAGTGTTCCATCGTCATTAGGAGGCCCTGAACGTTACAATTCACTATCAGTTTTTCGTCCGATTCGAAAATCTTTGAGTCACAGCAGGCCTGCCATAAGGTGCCCGAGGCAGCAATAGACCCATGAAGTCAAGTCTGCTGGAGGACGATGTATTGAATCAGGACGCAATTTGAGTGATCCATCGTCATTAGGTGGCCCTGAACGTTACAATTCACTATCAGTTTTTCGTCCCATTCGACAATCTAGACTCACAGCAGAACGGCCATAAGGTGCCCGAGGCAGCAATAGACCCATGGAGACAAGTCGGCTGGGGACGATGTATTGAATCGGGACGCAATTTGAGTGATCCATCGTCATTAGGTGGCCCTGAACGTTACAATTCACTATCAGTTTTTCGTCCCATTCGATAATCTAGACTCTTAGCAGAACGGCCATAAGGTGCCCGAGGCAGCAATAGACCCATGGAGACAAGTCTGCTGGAGGACGATGTATTGAATCGGGACGCAATTTGAGTGATCCATCGTCATTAGGAGGCCCTGAACGTTACAATTCACTATCAGTTTTTAGTCCCATTCGATAATCTAGATTCACAGCAGAACGGCCATAAGGTGCCCGAGGCAGCAATAGACCCATGGAGTCAAGTCGGCTGGAGGACGATGTATTGAATCGGGACGCAATTTGAGTGATCCATCGTCATTAGGTGGCCCTGAACGTTACAATTCACTATCAGTTTTTCGTCCGATTCGAAAATCTTTGACTCACAGCAGAACGGCCATAAGGTGCCCGAGGCAGCAATAGACGCATGGAGACAAGTCTGCTGGAGGACGATGTATTGAATCGGGACGCAATTTGAGTGATCCATCGTCATTAGGAGGCCCTGAACGTTACAATTCACTATCAGTTTTTCGTCCGATTCGAAAATCTTTGAGTCACAGCAGGCCTGCCATAAGGTGCCCGAGGCAGCAATAGACCCATAGAGACAAGTCTGCTGGAGGACGATATATTGAATCGGGACGCAATTTGAGTGATCCATCGTCATTAGGTGGCCCTGAACGTTACAATTCACTATCAGTTTTTCATCCCATTCTATAATCTAGACTCACAGCAGAACGGCCATAAGGTGCCCGAGGCAGCAATAGTCCCATGGAGTCAAGTCGGCTAGTGGACGATGTACTGAATCGGGACGCAATTTGTGTGGTCCATCGTCATTAGGTGGCCCTGAATGTTACAAATCACTATCAGTTTTTCGTCCGATTCGAAAATCTTTGACTCACAGCAGAACGGCCATAAGGTGCCCGAGGCAGCAATAGTCCCATTGAGACAAGTCGGCTGGTGGACGATGTATTGAATCGGGACGCAATTTGAGTGATCCATCGTCATTAGGTGGCCCTGAAAGTTACAATTCACTATCAGTTTTTCGTCCGATTCGAAAATCTTTGACTCACAGCAGAACGGCCATAAGGTGCCCGAGGCAGCAATAGACCCATGGAGACAAGTCTGCTGGAGGACGATGTATTGAATCGGGACGCAATTTGAGTGATCCATCGTCATTAGGAGGCCCTGAACGTTACAATTCACTATCAGTTTTTTGTCCCATTCGATAATCTAGACTCACAGCAGAACGGCCATAAGGTGCCCGAGGCAGCAATAGACCCTTGGAGTCAAATCGGCTGGAGGACGACGTATTGAATCGGGACGCAATTTGAGTGATCCATCGTCATTTGGTGGCCCTGAACGTTACAATTCACTATCAGTTTTTCGTCCGATTCGAAAATCTTTGACTCACAGCAGAACGGCCATAAGGTGCCCGAGGCAGCAATAGACGCATGGAGACAAGTCTGCTGGAGGACGATGTATTGAATCGGGACGCAATTTGAAAGTTCTATCGTCATTAGGAGGCCCTGAACGTTACAATTCACTATCAGATTTTCGTCCGATTCGAAAATCTTTGAGTCACAGCAGGCCTGCCATAAGGTGCCCGAGGCAGCAATAGACCCATGGAGACAAGTCTGCTGGAGGACGATGTATTGAATCGGGACGCAATTTGAGTGATCCATCGTCATTAGGTGGCCCTGAACGTTACAATTCACTATCAGTTTTTCATTGCATTCTATAATCTAGACTCACAGCAGAACGGCCATAAGGTGCCCGAGGCAGCAATAGTCCCATGGAGTCAAGTCGGCTAGTGGACGATGTACTGAATCGGGACGCAATTTGCGTGGTCCATCGTCATTAGGTGGCCCTGAATGTTACAAATCACTATCAGTTTTTCGTCCGATTCGAAAATCTTTGACTCACAGCAGAACGGCCATAAGGTGCCCGAGGCAGCAATCGACCCATGGAGACAAGTCTGCTGGAGGACGATGTATTGAATCAGGACGCAATTTGAGTGATCCATCGTCATTAGGTGGCCCTGAAAGTTACAATTCACTATCAGTTTTTCGTCCGATTCGAAAATCTTTGACTCACAGCAGAACGGCCATAAGGTGCCCGAGGCAGCAATCGACCCATGGAGACAAGTCTGCTGGAGGACGATGTATTGAATCAGGACGCAATTTGAGTGATCCATCGTCATTAGGTGGCTCTGAACGTTACAATTCACTATCAGTTTTTCGTCCCATTCGATAATCTAGATTCACAGCAGAACGACCATAAGGTGCCCGAGGCAGCAATAGATCCATTTAGTCAACTCGGCTGGAGGACGATGTATTGAATCGGGACGCAATTTGCGTGGTCCATCGTCATTAGGTGGCCCTGAATGTTACAATTCACTATCAGTTTTTCGTCCGATTCGAAAATCTTTGACTCACAGCAGAACGGCCATTAGGTGCCCGAGGCAGCAATCGACCCATGGAGACAAGTCTGCTGGAGGACGATGTATTGAATCGGGACGCAATTTGAGTGGTCTATCGTCATTAGGAGGCCCTGAACGTTACAATTCACTATCAGTTTTTCGTCCCATTCGATAATCTAGACTCACAGCAGAACGGCCATAAGGTGCCCGAGGCAGCAATAGACCCATGGAGTCAAGTCGGCTGGAGGACGATGTATTGTATAGGGACGCAATTTGAGTGATCCATCGTCATTAGGAGGCCGTGAACGTTACAATTCACTATCAGTTTTTCGTCCCATTCGATAATCTAGACTCACAGCAGAACGGCCATAAGGTGCCCGAGGCAGCAATAGACCCATGGACTCAAGTCGGCTGGAGGACGATGTATTGAATCGGGACGCAATTTGCGTGGTCCATCGTCATTAGGTGGCCCTGAACGTTACAATTCACTATCAGTTTTTTGTCCCATTCTATAATCTAGACTCACAGCAGAACGGCCATAAGGTGCCCGAGGCAGCAATAGACCCATGGAGTCAACTCGGCTGGAGGACGATGTATTGAATCGGGACGCAATTTGCGTGGTCCATCGTCATTCGGTGGTCCTGAATGTTACAATTCACTATCAGTTTTTCGTCCGATTCGAAAATCTTTGACTCACAGCAGAACGGCCATTAGGTGCCCGAGGCAGCAATCGACCCATGGAGACAAGTCTGCTGGAGGACGATGTATTGAATCGGGACGCAATTTGAGTGTTCCATCGTCATTAGGAGGCCCTGAACGTTACAATTCACTATCAGTTTTTCGTCCGATTCGAAAATCTTTGACTCACAGCAGAACGGCCATAAGGTGCCCGAGGCAGCAATAGACCCATGGAGACAAGTCTGCTGGAGGACGATGTATTGAATCGGGACGCAATTTGAGTGATCCATCGTCATTAGGAGGCCCTGAACGTTACAATTCACTATCAGTTTTTTGTCCCATTCGATAATCTAGACTCACAGCAGAACGGCCATAAGGTGCCCGAGGCAGCAATAGACCCATGGAGTCAAATCGGCTGGAGGACGATGTATTGAATCGGGACGCAATTTGAGTGATCCATCGTCATTAGGTGGCCCTGAACGTTACAATTCACTATCAGTTTTTCGTCCGATTCGAAAATCTTTGACTCACAGCAGAACGGCCATAAGGTGCCCGAGGCAGCAATAGACGCATGGAGACAAGTCTGCTGGAGGACGATGTATTGAATCGGGACGCAATTTGAGTGCTCCATCGTCATTAGGAGGCCCTGAACGTTACAATTCACTATCAGTTTTTCGTCCGATTCGAAAATCTTTGACTCACAGCAGAACGGCCATAAGGTGCCCGAGGCAGCAATAGACCCATGGAGACAAGTCGGCTAGTGGACGATGTATTGAATCGGGGCGCAATTTGAGTGATCCATCGTCATTAGGTGGCCCTGAAAGTTACAATTCACTATCAGTTTTTCGCCCGATTCGAAAATCTTTGACTCACAGCAGAACGGCCATAAGGTGCCCGAGGCAGCAATCGACCCATGGAGACAAGTCTGCTGGAGGACGATGTATTGAATCAGGACGCAATTTGAGTGATCCATCGTCATTAGGTGGCTCTGAACGTTACAATTCACTATCAGTTTTTCGTCCCATTCGATAATCTAGATTCACAGCAGAACGGCCATAAGGTGCCCGAGGCAGCAATAGACCCATGGAGTCAACTCGGCTGGAGGACGATGTATTGAATCGGGACGCAATTTGCGTGGTCCATCGTCATTAGGTGGCCCTGAACGTTACAATTCACTATCAGTTTTTCGTCCGATTCGAAAATCTTTGAGTCACAGCAGGCCTGCCATAAGGTGCCCGAGGCAGCAATAGACCCATGAAGTCAAGTCTGCTGGAGGACGATGTATTGAATCAGGACGCAATTTGAGTGATCCATCGTCATTAGGTGGCCCTGAACGTTACAATTCACTATCAGTTTTTCGTCCCATTCGACAATCTAGACTCACAGCAGAACGGCCATAAGGTGCCCGAGGCAGCAATAGACCCATGGAGACAAGTCGGCTGGGGACGATGTATTGAATCGGGACGCAATTTGAGTGATCCATCGTCATTAGGTGGCCCTGAACGTTACAATTCACTATCAGTTTTTCGTCCGATTCGAAAATATTTGACTCACAGCAGAACGGCCATAAGGTGCCCGAGGCAGCAATAGACGCATGGAGACAAGTCTGCTGGAGGACGATGTATTGAATCGGGACGCAATTTGAGTGATCCATCGTCATTAGGAGGCCCTGAACGTTACAATTCACTATCAGATTTTCGTCCGATTCGAAAATCTTTGAGTCACAGCAGGCCTGCCATAAGGTGCCCGAGGCAGCAATAGACCCATGGAGACAAGTCTGCTGGAGGACGATGTATTGAATCGGGACGCAATTTGAGTGATCCATCGTCATTAGGTGGCCCTGAACGTTACAATTCACTATCAGTTTTTCATCCCATTCTATAATCTAGACTCACAGCAGAACGGCCATAAGGTGCCCGAGGCAGCAATAGTCCCATGGAGTCAAGTCGGCTAGTGGACGATGTACTGAATCGGGACGCAATTTGCGTGGTCCATCGTCATTAGGTGGCCCTGAATGTTACAAATCACTATCAGTTTTTCGTCCGATTCGAAAATCTTTGACTCACAGCAGAACGGCCATAAGGTGCCCGAGGCAGCAATCGACCCATGGAGACAAGTCTGCTGGAGGACGATGTATTGAATCAGGACGCAATTTGAGTGATCCATCGTCATTAGGTGGCCCTGAAAGTTACAATTCACTATCAGTTTTTCGTCCGATTCGAAAATCTTTGACTCACAGCAGAACGGCCATAAGGTGCCCGAGGCAGCAATAGACCCATGAAGTCAAGTCTGCTGGAGGACGATGTATTGAATCAGGACGCAATTTGAGTGATCCATCGTTATTAGGTGGCCCTGAACGTTACAATTCACTATCAGTTTTTCGTCCCATTCGATAATCTAGTCTCAAAGCAGAACGGCCATAAGGTGCCCGAGGCAGCAATAGACCCATGGAGACAAGTCGGCTGGGGACGATGTATTGAATCGGGACGCAATTTGAGTGATCCATCGTCATTAGGTGGCTCTGAACGTTACAATTCACTATCAGTTTTTCGTCCCATTCGATAATCTAGATTCACAGCAGAACGGCCATAAGGTGGCCGAGGCAGCAATAGACCCATGGAGTCAACTCGGCTGGAGGACGATGTATTGAATCGGGACGCAATTTGCGTGGTCCATCGTCATTAGGTGGCCCTGAATGTTACAATTCACTATCAGTTTTTCGTCCGATTCGAAAATCTTTGACTCACAGCAGAACGGCCATTAGGTGCCCGAGGCAGCAATCGACCCATGGAGACAAGTCTGCTGGAGGACGATGTATTGAATCGGGACGCAATTTGAGTGGTCCATCGTCATTAGGAGGCCCTGAACGTTACAATTCACTATCAGTTTTTCGTCCCATCGATAATCTAGACTCACAGCAGAACGGCCATAAGGTGCCCGAGGCAGCAATAGACCCATGGAGTCAAGTCGGCTGGAGGACGATGTATTGTATAGGGACGCAATTTGAGTGATCCATCGTCATTAGGAGGCCGTGAACGTTACAATTCACTATCAGTTTTTCGTCCCATTCGATAATCTAGACTCACAGCAGAACGGCCTTAAGGTGCCCGAGGCAGCAATAGACGCATGGAGACAAGTCTGCTGGAGGACGATGTATTGAATCGGGACGGAATTTGAGTGTTCCATCGTCATTAGGAGGCCCTGAACGTTACAATTCACTATCAGTTTTTCGTCCGATTCGAAAATCTTTGAGTCACAGCAGGCCTGCCATAAGGTGCCCGAGGCAGCAATAGACCCATGGAGACAAGTCTGCTGGAGGACGATGTATTGAATCGGGACGCAATTTGAGTGATCCATCGTCATTAGGTGGCCCTGAACGTTACAATTCACTATCAGTTTTTCATCCCATTCTTTAATCTAGACTCACAGCAGAACGGCCATAAGGTGCCCGAGGCAGCAATAGTCCCATGGAGTCAAGTCGGCTAGTGGACGATGTACTGAATCGGGACGCAATTTGAGTGATCCATCGTCATTAGGAGGCCCTGAACGTTACAATTCACTATCAGTTTTTCGTCCGATTCGAAAATCTTTGACTCACAGCAGAACGGCCATAAGGTGCCCGAGGCAGCAATAGACCCATGGAGACAAGTCGGCTGGAGGACGATGTATTTAATCGGGACGCAATTTGAGTGATCCATCGTCATTAGGTGGCCCTGAAAGTTACAATTCACTATCAGTTTTTCGTCCGATTCGAAAATCTTTGACTCACAGCAGAACGGCCATAAGGTGCCCGAGGCAGCAATAGACGCATGGAGACAAGTCTGCTGGAGGACGATGTATTGAATCGGGACGCAATTTGAGTGTTCCATCGTCATTAGGAGGCCCTGAACGTTACAATTCACTATCAGTTTTTCGTCCGATTCGAAAATCTTTGATTCACAGCAGAACGGCCATAAGGTGCCCGAGGCAGCAATAGACCCATGAAGTCAAGTCTGCTGGAGGACGATGTATTGAATCGGGGCGCAATTTTAGTGTTCCATCGTCATTAGGAGGCCCTGAACGTTACAATTCACTATCAGTTTTTCGTCCGATTCGAAAATCTTTGACTCACAGCAGAACGGCCATAAGGTGCCCGAGGCGGCAATAGACCCATGGAGACAAGTCGGCTGGAGGACGATGTATTTAATCGGGACGCAATTTGAGTGTTCCATCGTCATTAGGAGGCCCTGAACGTTACAATTCACTATCAGTTTTTCGTCCGATTCGAAAATCTTTGAGTCACAGCAGGCCTGCCATAAGGTGCCCGAGGCAGCAATAGACCCATGAAGTCAAGTCTGCTGGAGGACGATGTATTGAATCAGGACGCAATTTGAGTGATCCATCGTCATTAGGTGGCCCTGAACGTTACAATTCACTATCAGTTTTTCGTCCCATTCGACAATCTAGACTCACAGCAGAACGGCCATAAGGTGCCCGAGGCAGCAATAGACCCATGGAGACAAGTCGGCTGGGGACGATGTATTGAATCGGGACGCAATTTGAGTGATCCATCGTCATTAGGTGGCCCTGAACGTTACAATTCACTATCAGTTTTTCGTCCCATTCGATAATCTAGACTCTTAGCAGAACGGCCATAAGCTGCCCGAGGCAGCAATAGACCCATGGAGACAAGTCTGCTGGAGGACGATGTATTGAATCGGGACGCAATTTGAGTGATCCATCGTCATTAGGAGGCCCTGAACGTTACAATTCACTATCAGTTTTTAGTCCCATTCGATAATCTAGATTCACAGCAGAACGGCCATAAGGTGCCCGAGGCAGCAATAGACCCATGGAGTCAAGTCGGCTGGAGGACGATGTATTGAATCGGGACGCAATTTGAGTGATCCATCGTCATTAGGTGGCCCTGAACGTTACAATTCACTATCAGTTTTTCGTCCGATTCGAAAATCTTTGACTCACAGCAGAACGGCCATAAGGTGCCCGAGGCAGCAATAGACGCATGGAGACAAGTCTGCTGGAGGACGATGTATTGAATCGGGACGCAATTTGAGTGATCCATCGTCATTAGGAGGCCCTGAACGTTACAATTCACTATCAGTTTTTCGTCCGATTCGAAAATCTTTGAGTCACAGCAGGCCTGCCATAAGGTGCCCGAGGCAGCAATAGACCCATAGAGACAACTCTGCTGGTGGACGATATATTGAATCGGGACGCAATTTGAGTGATCCATCGTCATTAGGTGGCCCTGAACGTTACAATTCACTATCAGTTTTTCGTCCGATTCGAAAATCTTTGACTCACAGCAGAACGGCCATAAGGTGCCCGAGGCAGCAATAGACCCATGGAGACAAGTCTGCTGGAGGACGATGTATTGAATCGGGACACAATTTGAGTGATCCATCGTCATTAGGTGGCCCTGAACGTTACAATTCACTATCAGTTTTTCGTCCCATTCGATAATCTAGGCTCGCAGCAGAACGGCCATAAGGTGCCCGAGGCAGCAATAGACCCATGGAGACAAGTCTGCTGGAGGACGATGTATTGAATCGGGACGCAATTTGAGTGATCCATCGTCATTAGGAGGCCCTGAACGTTACAATTCACTATCAGTTTTTTGTCCCATTCGATAATCTAGACTCACAGCAGAACGGCCATAAGGTGCCCGAGGCAGCAATAGACCCTTGGAGTCAAATCGGCTGGACGACGACGTATTGAATCGGGACGCAATTTGCGTGGTCCATCGTCATTAGGTGGCCCTGAATGTTACAATTCACTATCAGTTTTTCGTCCGATTCGAAAATCTTTGACTCACAGCAGAACGGCCATTAGGTGCCCGAGGCAGCAATCGACCCATGGAGACAAGTCTGCTGGAGGACGATGTATTGAATCGGGACGCAATTTGAGTGGTCTATCGTCATTAGGAGGCCCTGAACGTTACAATTCACTATCAGTTTTTCGTCCCATTCGATAATCTAGACTCACAGCAGAACGGCCATAAGGTGCCCGAGGCAGCAATAGACCCATGGAGTCAAGTCGGCTGGAGGACGATGTATTGTATAGGGACGCAATTTGAGTGATCCATCGTCATTAGGAGGCCGTGAACGTTACAATTCACTATCAGTTTTTCGTCCCATTCGATAATCTAGACTCACAGCAGAACGGCCATAAGGTGCCCGAGGCAGCAATAGACCCATGGACTCAAGTCGGCTGGAGGACGATGTATTGAATCGGGACGCAATTTGCGTGGTCCATCGTCATTAGGTGGCCCTGAACGTTACAATTCACTATCAGTTTTTTGTCCCATTCGATAATCTAGACTCACAGCAGAACGGCCATAAGGTGCCCGAGGCAGCAATAGACCCATGGAGTCAACTCGGCTGGAGGACGATGTATTGAGTCGGGACGCAATTTGCGTGGTCCATCGTCATTCGGTGGTCCTGAATGTTACAATTCACTATCAGTTTTTCGTCCGATTCGAAAATCTTTGACTCACAGCAGAACGGCCATTAGGTGCCCGAGGCAGCAATCGACCCATGGAGACAAGTCTGCTGGAGGACGATGTATTGAATCGGGACGCAATTTGAGTGTTCCATCGTCATTAGGAGGCCCTGAACGTTACAATTCACTATCAGTTTTTCGTCCGATTCGAAAATCTTTGACTCACAGCAGAACGGCCATAAGGTGCCCGAGGCAGCAATAGACGCATGGAGACAAGTCTGCTGGAGGACGATGTATTGAATCGGGACGCAATTTGAGTGATCCATCGTCATTAGGAGGCCCTGAACGTTACAATTCACTATCAGTTTTTCGTCCGATTCGAAAATCTTTGACTCACAGCAGAACGGCCATAAGGTGCCCGAGGCAGCAATAGACGCATAGAGACAAGTCTGCTGGAGGACGATGTATTGAATCGGGACGCAATTTGAGTGATCCATCGTCATTAGGAGGCCCTGAACGTTACAATTCACTATCAGATTTTCGTCCGATTCGAAAATCTTTGAGTCACAGCAGGCCTGCCATAAGGTGCCCGAGGCAGCAATAGACCCATGGAGACAAGTCTGCTGGAGGACGATGTATTGAATCGGGACGCAATTTGAGTGATCCATCGTCATTAGGTGGCCCTGAACGTTACAATTCACTATCAGTTTTTCATCCCATTCTATAATCTAGACTCACAGCAGAACGGCCATAAGGTGCCCGAGGCAGCAATAGTCCCATGGAGTCAAGTCGGCTAGTGGACGATGTACTGAATCGGGACGCAATTTGCGTGGTCCATCGTCATTAGGTGGCCCTGAATGTTACAAATCACTATCAGTTTTTCGTCCGATTCGAAAATCTTTGACTCACAGCAGAACGGCCATAAGGTGCCCGAGGCAGCAATCGACCCATGGAGACAAGTCTGCTGGAGGACGATGTATTGAATCAGGACGCAATTTGAGTGATCCATCGTCATTAGGTGGCCCTGAAAGTTACAATTCACTATCAGTTTTTCGTCCGATTCGAAAATCTTTGACTCACAGCAGAACGGCCATAAGGTGCCCGAGGCAGCAATAGACCCATGAAGTCAAGTCTGCTGGAGGACGATGTATTGAATCAGGACGCAATTTGAGTGATCCATCGTTATTAGGTGGCCCTGAACGTTACAATTCACTATCAGTTTTTCGTCCCATTCGATAATCTAGTCTCAAAGCAGAACGGCCATAAGGTGCCCGAGGCAGCAATAGACCCATGGAGACAAGTCGGCTGGAGGACGATGTATTGTATAGGGACGCAATTTGAGTGATCCATCGTCATTAGGAGGCCGTGAACGTTACAATTCACTATCAGTTTTTCGTCCCATTCGATAATCTAGACTCACAGCCGAACGGCCATAAGGTGCCCGAGGCAGCAATAGACGCATGGAGACAAGTCTGCTGGAGGACGATGTATTGAATCGGGACGCAATTTGAGTGTTCCATCGTCATTAGGAGGCCCTGAACGTTACAATTCACTATCAGTTTTTCGTCCGATTCGAAAATCTTTGACTCACAGCAGAACGGCCATAAGGTGCCCGAGGCAGCAATAGACCCATGAAGTCAAGTCTGCTGGAGGACGATGTATTGAATCGGGGCGCAATTTTAGTGTTCCATCGTCATTAGGAGGCCCTGAACGTTACAATTCACTATCAGTTTTTCGTCCGATTCGAAAATCTTTGACTCACAGCAGAACGGCCATAAGGTGCCCGAGGCGGCAATAGACCCATGGAGACAAGTCGGCTGGAGGACGATGTATTTAATCGGGACGCAATTTGAGTGATCCATCGTCATTAGGAGGCCCTGAACGTTACAATTCACTATCAGTTTTTCGTCCGATTCGAAAATCTTTGACTCACAGCAGAACGGCCATAAGGTGCCCGAGGCAGCAATAGACCCATGGAGACTAGTCTGCTGGAGGACGATGTATTGAATCGGGACGCAATTTGAGTGATCCATGGTCATTAGGTGGCCCTGAACGTTACAATTCACTATCAGTTTTTCGTCCCATTCGATAATCTAGACTCACAGCAGAACGGCCATAAGGTGCCCGAGGCAGCAATAGACCCATGGAGACAAGTCTGCTGGAGGACGATGTATTGAATCGGGACGCAATTTGAGTGATCCATCGTCATTAGCAGGCCCTGAACGTTACAATTCACTATCAGCTTTTTGTCCCATTCGATAATCTAGACTCACAGCAGAACGGCCATAAGGTGCCCGAGGCAGCAATAGACCCATGGAGTCAAATCGGCTGGAGGACGATGTATTGAATCGGGACGCAATTTGAGTGATCCATCGTCATTAGGTGGCCCTGAACGTTACAATTCACTATCAGTTTTTCGTCCGATTCGAAAATCTTTGACTCACAGCAGAACGGCCATAAGGTGCCCGAGGCAGCAATAGACGCATGGAGACAAGTCTGCTGGAGGACGATGTATTGAATCGGGACGCAATTTGAGTGTTCCATCGTCATTAGGAGGCCCTGAACGTTACAATTCACTATCAGTTTTTCGTCCGATTCGAAAATCTTTGACTCACAGCAGAACGGCCATAAGGTGCCCGAGGCAGCAATAGACCCATGGAGACAAGTCGGCTAGTGGACGATGTATTGAATCGGGACGCAATTTGAGTGATCCATCGTCATTAGGTGGCCCTGAACGTTACAATTCACTATCAGTTTTTCGTCCCATTCGACAATCTAGACTCACAGCAGAACGGGCATAAGGTGCCCGAGGCAGCAATAGACCCATGGAGACAAGTCTGCTGGAGGACGATGTATTGAATCGGGACGCAATTTGAGTGATCCATCGTCATTAGGAGGCCCTGAACGTTACAATTCACTATCAGTTTTTTGTCCCATTCGATAATCTAGATTCACAGCAGAACGGCCATAAGGTGCCCGAGGCAGCAATAGACCCATGGAGTCAAGTCGGCTGGAGGACGATGTATTGAATCGGGACGCAATTTGAGTGATCCATCGTCATTAGGTGGCCCTGAACGTTACAATTCACTATCAGTTTTTCGTCCGATTCGAAAATCTTTGACTCACAGCAGAACGGCCATAAGGTGCCCGAGGCAGCAATAGACGCATGGAGACAAGTCTGCTGGAGGACGATGTATTGAATCGGGACGCAATTTGAGTGATCCATCGCCATTAGGAGGCCCTGAACGTTACAATTCACTATCAGTTTTTCGTCCGATTCGAAAATCTTTGAGTCACAGCAGGCCTGCCATAAGGTGCCCGAGGCAGCAATAGACCCATAGAGACAAGTCTGCTGGAGGACGATGTATTGAATCGGGACGCAATTTGAGTGATCCATCGTCATTAGGAGGCCCTGAACGTTACAATTCACTATCAGTTTTTCGTCCCACTCGATAATCTAGACTCACAGCAGAACGGCCATAAGGTGCCCGAGGCAGCAATAGACCCATGGAGTCAAGTCGGCTGGAGGACGATGTATTGAATCGGGACGCAATTTGAGTGATCCATCGTCATTAGGAGGCCCTGAACGTTACAATTCACTATCAGTTTTTCGTCCCATTCGATAATCTAGACTCACAGCAGAACGGCCATAAGGTGCCCGAGGCAGCAATAGACCCATGGAGACAAGTCTGCTGTTGGACGATGTATTGAATCGGGACGCAATTTCAGTGATCCATCGTCATTAGGAGGCCCCGAACGTTACAATTCACTATCAGTTTTTTGTCCCATTCGATAATCTAGACTCACAGCAGAACGGCCATAAGGTGCCCGAGGCAGCAATAGACCCATGGAGTCAAGTCGGCTGGAGGACGATGTATTGAATCGGGACGCAATTTGAGTGATCCATCGCCATTAGGTGGCCCTGAACGTTACAATTCACTATCAGTTTTTCGTCCCATTCGATAATCTAGATTCACAGCAGAACGGCCATAAGGCGCCCGAGGCAGCAATAGACCCATGGAGTCAACTCGGTTGGAGGACGATGTATTGAATCGGGACGCAATTTGAGTGATCCATCGTCAATAGGAGGCCCTGGACGTTACAATTCACTATCAGTTTTTCGTCCCATTCGATAATCTAGACTCACAGCAGAACGGCCATAAGGTGCCCGAGGCAGCAATAGACCCATGGAGTCAAGTCGGCTGGAGGACGATGTATTGAATCGGGACGCAATTTGAGTGATCCATCGTCATTAGGTGGCCCTGAACGTTACAATTCACTATCAGTTTTTCGTCCCATTCGATAATCTAGACTCACAGCAGAACGGCCATAAGGTGCCCGAGGCAGCAATAGACCCATGGAGTCAAGTCGGCTGGAGGACGATGTATTGAATCGGGACGCAATTTGAGTGATCCATCGTCATTAGGTGGCCCTGAACGTTACAATTCACTATCAGTTTTTCGTCCGATTCGAAAATCTTTGACTCACAGCAGAACGGCCATAAGGTGCCCGAGGCAGCAATAGACGCATGGAGACAAGTCTGCTGGAGGACGATGTATTGAATCGGGACGCAATTTGAGTGATCCATCGTCATTAGGAGGCCCTGAACGTTACAATTCACTATCAGTTTTTCGTCCGATTCGAAAATCTTTGAGTCACAGCAGGCCTGCCATAAGGTGCCCGAGGCAGCAATAGACCCATAGAGACAAGTCTGCTGGAGGACGATGTATTGAATCGGGACGCAATTTGAGTGATCCATCGTCATTAGGTGGCCCTGAACGTTACAATTCACTATCAGTTTTTCATCCCATTCTATAATCTAGACTCACAGCAGAACGGCCATAAGGTGCCCGAGGCAGCAATAGTCCCATGGAGTCAAGTCGGCTAGTGGACGATGTACTGAATCGGGACGCAATTTGTGTGGTCCATCGTCATTAGGTGGCCCTGAATGTTACAAATCACTATCAGTTTTTCGTCCGATTCGAAAATCTTTGACTCACAGCAGAACGGCCATAAGGTGCCCGAGGCAGCAATCGACCCATGGAGACAAGTCTGCTGGAGGACGATGTATTGAATCGGGACGCATTTTGAGTGATCCATCGTCATTAGGTGGCCTGAAAGGTACAATTCACTATCAGTTTTTCGTCCGATTCGAAAAACTTTGACTCACAGCAGAACGGCCATAAGGTGCCCGAGGCAGCAATAGACCCATGAAGTCAAGTCTGCTGGAGGACGATGTATTGAATCAGGACGCAATTTGAGTGATCCATCGTCATTAGGTGGCCCAGAACGTTACAATTCACTATCAGTTTTTCGTCCCATTCGATAATCTAGATTCACAGCAGAACGGCCATAAGGTGACCGAGGCAGCAATAGACCCATGGAGTCAACTCGGCTGGAGGACGATGTATTGAATCGGGACGCAATTTGCGTGGTCCATCGTCATTAGGTGGCCCTGAATGTTACAATTCACTATCAGTTTTTCGTCCGATTCGAAAATATTTGAATCACAGCAGAACGGCCATAAGGTGCCCTAGGCAGCAATAGACGCATGGAGACAAGTCTGCTGGAGGACGATGTATTGAATCGGGACGCAATTTGAGTGATCCATCGTCATTAGGTGGCCCTGAAAGTTACAATTCACTATCAGTTTTTCGTCCGATTCGAAAATATTTGACTCACAGCAGAACGGCCATAAGGTGCCCTAGGCAGCAATAGACGCATGGAGACAAGTCTGCTGGAGGACGATGTATTGAATCGGGACGCAATTTGAGTGTTCCATCGTCATTAGGAGGCCCTGAACGTTACAATTCACTATCAGTTTTTCGTCCGATTCGAAAATCTTTGAGTCACAACAGGCCTGCCATA
This sequence comes from Schistocerca cancellata, assembly GCF_023864275.1. Taxonomy (NCBI): domain Eukaryota; kingdom Metazoa; phylum Arthropoda; class Insecta; order Orthoptera; family Acrididae; genus Schistocerca; species Schistocerca cancellata. Next base: position 517,308 of record NW_026047143.1, on the reverse strand, counting down.
AGGTGCCCGAGGCAGCAATCGACCCATGGAAACAAGTCTGCTGGAGGACGATGTATTGATTCGGGACGCAATTTGAGTGATCCATCGTCATTAGGTGGCCCTGAAAGTTACAATTCACTATCAGTTTTTCATCCGATTCGAAAATCTTTGACTCACAGCAGAACGGCCATAAGGTGCCCGAGGCAGCAATAGACCCATGAAGTCAAGTCTGCTGGAGGACGATGTATTGAATCAGAACGCAATTTGAGTGATCCATCGTCATTAGGTGGCCCTGAACGTTACAATTCACTATCAGTTTTTCGTCCCATTCGATAATCTAGATTCACAGCAGAACGGCCATAAGGTGCCCGAGGCAGCAATAGACCCATGGAGACAAGTCGGCTGGGGACGATGTATTGAATCGGGACGCAATTTGAGTGATCCATCGTCATTAGGTGGCCCTGAACGTTACAATTCACTATCAGTTTTTCGTCCCATTCGATAATCTAGATTCACAGCAGAACGGCCATAAGGTGCCCGAGGCAGCAATAGACCCATGGAGTCAACTCGGCTGGAGGACGATGTATTGAATCGGGACGCAATTTGAGTGATCCATCGTCATTAGGAGGCCCTGAACGTTACAATTCACTATCAGTTTTTCGTCCCATTCGATAATCTAGACTCACAGCAGAACGGCCATAAGGTGCCCGAGGCAGCAATAGACCCATGGAGTCAAGTCGGCTGGAGGACGATGTATTGAATCGGGACGCAATTTGAGTGATCCATCGTCATTAGGTGGCCCTGAACGTTACAATTCACTATCAGTTTTTCGTCCCATTCGATAATCTAGACTCACAGCAGAACGGCCATAAGGTGCCCGAGGCAGCAATAGACCCATGGAGACAAGTCGGCTGGAGGACGATGTATTTAATCGGGACGCAATTTGAGTGATCCATCGTCATTAGGTGGCCCTGAAAGTTACAATTCACTATCAGTTTTTCGTCCGATTCGAAAATCTTTGACTCACAGCAGAACGGCCATAAGGTGCCCGAGGCAGCAATAGACCCATGGAGACAAGTGGACTGGAGGACGATGTATGGAATCAGGACGCAATTTTAGTGTTCCATCGTCATTAGGAGGCCCTGAACGTTACAATTCACTATCAGTTTTTCGTCCGATTCGAAAATCTTTGAGTCACAGCTGAACAGCCATAAGGTGCCCGAGGCTGCAATAGACCCATGGAGACAGTCTGCTGCAGGACAATGTATTGAATCGGGACGCAATTTGAGTGATCCATCGTCATTAGGTGGCCCTGAACGTTACAATTCACTATCAGTTTTTCGTCCGATTCGAAAATCTTTGACTCACAGCAGAACGGCCATAAGGTGCCAAGGCAGCAATACACCCATGGAGACATGTCGGCTGGAGGACGATGTATTGAATCGGGACGCAATTTGAGTGATCCATCGTCATTAGGTGGCCCTGAACGTTACAATTCACTATCAGTTTTTCGTCCGATTCGAAAATCTTTGACTCACAGCAGAACGGCCATAAGGTGCCCGAGGCAGCAATAGACCCATGGAGATAGTCTGCTGGAGGACGATGTATTGAATCGGGACGCAATTTGAGTGTTCCATCGTCATCAGGAGGCCCTGAAAGTTACAATTCACTATCAGTTTTTCGTCCGATTCGAAGAACTTTGACTCACAGCAGCACGGCCATAAGGTGCCCGAGGCAGCAGTAGACGCATGGAGACAAGTCTGCTGGAGGACGATGTATTGAATCGGGACGCAATTTGAGTGTTCCATCGTCATTAGGAGGCCCTGAACGTTACAATTCACTATCAGTTTTTCGTCCGATTCGAAAATCTTTGACTCACAGCAGAACGGCCATAAGGTGCCCGAGGCAGCAATAGACCCATGGAGACAAGTCGGCTGGTGGACGATGTATTGAATCGGGACGCAATTTGAGTGATCCATCGTCATTAGGTGGCCCTGAAAGTTACAATTCACTATCAGTTTTTCGTCCGATTCGAAAATCTTTGACTCACAGCAGAACGGCCATAAGGTGCCCGAGGCAGCAATAGACCCATGGAGACAAGTCTGCTGGAGGACGATGTATTGAATCGGGACGCAATTTGAGTGATCCATCGTCATTAGGAGGCCCTGAACGTTACAATTCACTATCAGTATTTGTCCCATTCGATAATCTAGATTCACAGCAGAACGGCCATAAGGTGCCCGAGGCAGTAATAGACCCATGGAGTCAAGTCGGCTGGAGGACGATGTATTGAATCGGGACGCAATTTGAGTGATCCATCGTCATTAGGTGGCCCTGAACGTTACAATTCACTATCAGTTTTTCGTCCGATTCGAAAATCTTTGACTCACAGCAGAACGGCCATAAGGTGCCCGAGGCAGCAATAGACGCATGGAGACAAGTCTGCTGGAGGACGATGTATTGAATCGGGACGCAATTTGAGTGTTCCATCGTCATTAGGAGGCCCTGAACGTTACAATTCACTATCAGTTTTTCGTCCGATTCGAAAATCTTTGAGTCACAGCAGGCCTACCATAAGGTGCCCGAGGCAGCAATAGACCCATAGAGACAAGTCTGCTGGAGGACGATGTATTGAATCGGGACGCAACTTGAGTGATCCATCGTCATTAGGTGGCCTTGAACGTTACAATTCACTATCAGTTTTTCGTCCCATTCTATAATCTAGACTCACAGCAGAACGGCCATAAGGTGCCCGAGGCAGCAATAGTCCCATGGAGTCAAGTCGGCTAGTGGACGATGTACTGAATCGGGACGCAATTTGTGTGGTCCATCGTCATTAGGTGGCCCTGAATGTTACAAATCACTATCAGTTTTTCGTCCGATTCGAAAATCTTTGACTCACAGCAGAACGGCCATAAGGTGCCCGAGGCAGCAATCGACCCATGGAGACAAGTCTGCTGGAGGACGATGTATTGAATCGGGACGCATTTTGAGTGATCCATCGTCATTAGGTGGCCTGAAAGTTACAATTCACTATCAGTTTTTCGTCCGATTCGAAAATCTTTGACTCACAGCAGAACGGCCATAAGGTGCCCGAGGCAGCAATAGACCCATGAAGTCAATCTGCTGGAGGACGATGTATTGAATCAGGACGCAATTTGAGTGATCCATCGTCATTAGGTGGCCCTGAACGTTACAATTCACTATCAGTTTTTCGACCCAATCGATAATCTAGACTCACAGCAGAACGGCCATAAGGTGCCCGAGGCAGCAATAGACCCATGGAGACAAGACGGCTGGGGACGATGTATTGTATCGGGACGCAATTTGAGTGATCCATCGTCATTAGGTGGCCCAGAACGTTACAATTCACTATCAGTTTTTCGTCCCATTCGATAATCTAGATTCACAGCAGAACGGCCATAAGGTGCCCGAGGCAGCAATAGACCCATGGAGTCAAGTCGGCTGGAGGACGATGTATTGAATCGGGACGCAATTTGAGTGATCCATCGTCATTAGGTGGCCCTGAACGTTACAATTCACTATCAGTTTTTCGTCCCATTCTATAATCTAGACTCACAGCAGAACGGCCATAAGGTGCCCGAGGCAGCAATAGACCCATGGAGTCAAGTCGGCTGGAGGACGATGTATTGAATCGGGACGCAATTTGAGTGATCCATCGTCATTAGGTGGCCCTGAACGTTACAATTCACTATCAGTTTTTCGTCCGATTCGAAAATCTTTGACTCACAGCAGAACGGCCATAAGGTGCCCGAGGCAGCAATAGACCCATGGAGACAAGTCTGCTGGAGGACGATGTATTGAATCGGGACGCAATTTGAGTGATCCATCGTCATTAGGAGGCCCTGAACGGTACAATTCACTATCAGTTTTTCGTCCGATTCGAAAATCTTTGAGTCACAGCAGGCCTGCCATAAGGTGCCCGAGGCAGCAATAGACCCATAGAGACAAGTCTGCTGGAGGACGATGTATTGAATCGGGACGCAATTTGAGTGATCCATCGTCATTAGGTGGCCCTGAACGTTACAATTCACTATCAGTTTTTCATCCCATTCTATAATCTAGACTCACAGCAGAACGGCCATAAGGTGCCCGAGGCAGCAATAGTCCCATGGAGTCAAGTCGGCTAGTGGACGATGTACTGAATCGGGACGCAATTTGTGTGGTCCATCGTCATTAGGTGGCCCTGAATGTTACAAATCACTATCAGTTTTTCGTCCGATTCGAAAATCTTTGACTCACAGCAGAACGGCCATAAGGTGCCCGAGGCAGCAATCCACCCATGGAGACAAGTCTGCTGGAGGACGATGTATTGAATCGGGACGCATTTTGAGTGATCCATGGTCATTAGGTGGCCTGAAAGTTACAATTCACTATCAGTTTTTCGTCCGATTCGTAAATCTTTGACTCACAGCAGAACGGCCATAAGGTGCCCGAGGCAGCAATAGACCCATGAAGTCAAGTCTGCTGGAGGACGATGTATTGAATCAGGACGCAATTTGAGTGATCCATCGTCATTAGGTTGCCCTGAACGTTACAATTCACTATCAGTTTTTCGTCCCATTCGATAATCTAGACTCACAGCAGAACGGCCATAAGGTGCCCGAGGCAGCAATAGACCCATGGAGACAACACGGCTGGGGACGATGTATTGAATCGGGACGCAATTTGAGTGATCCATCGTCAATAGGTGGCCCAGAACGTTACAATTCACTATCAGTTTTTCGTCCCATTCGATAATCTAGATTCACAGCAGAACGGCCATAAGGTGACCGAGGCAGCAATAGACCCATGGAGTCAACTCGGCTGGAGGACGATGTATTGAATCGGGACGCAATTTGCGTGGTCCATCGTCATTAGGTGGCCCTGAATGTTACAATTCACTATCAGTTTTTCGTCCGATTCGAAAATCTTTGACTCACAGCAGAACGGCCGTAAGGTGCCCGAGGCAGCAATCGACCCATGGAGACAAGTCTGCTGGAGGACGATGTATTGAATCGGGACGCAATTTGAGTGATCCATCGTCATTAGGAGGCCCTGAACGTTACAATTCACTATCAGTTTTTCGTCCCACTCGATAATCTAGACTCACAGCAGAACGGCCATAAGGTGCCCGAGGCAGCAATAGACCCATGGAGTCAAGTCGGCTGGAGGACGATGTATTGAATCGGGACGCAATTTGAGTGATCCATCGTCATTAGGAGGCCCTGAACGTTACAATTCACTATCAGTTTTTCGTCCCATTCGATAATCTAGACTCACAGCAGAACGGCCATAAGGTGCCCGAGGCAGCAATAGACCCATGGAGACAAGTCTGCTGGAGGACGATGTATTGAATCGGGACGCAATTTGAGTGATCCATCGTCATTAGGAGGCCCTGAACGTTACAATTCACTATCAGTTTTTTGTCCCATTCGATAATCTAGACTCACAGCAGAACGGCTATAAGGTGCCCGAGGCAGCAATAGACCCATGGAGTCAAGTCGGCTGGAGGACGATGTATTGAATCGGGACGCAATTTGAGTGATCCATCGTCATTAGGTGGCCCTGAACGTTACAATTCACTATCAGTTTTTCGTCCGATTCGAAAATATTTGACTCACAGCAGAACGGCCATAAGGTGCCCTAGGCAGCAATAGACGCATGGAGACAAGTCAGATGGAGGACGATGTATTGAATCGGGACGCAATTTGAGTGTTCCATCGTCATTAGGAGGCCCTGAACGTTACAATTCACTATCAGTTTTTCGTCCGATTCGAAAATCTTTGAGTCACAACAGGCCTGCCATAAGGTGCCCGAGGCAGCAATCGACCCATGGAGACAAGTCTGCTGGAGGACGATGTATTGAATCAGAACGCAATTTGAGTGATCCATCGTCATTAGGTGGCCCTGAACGTTACAATTCACTATCAGTTTTTCGTCCCATTCGATAATCTAGATTCACAGCAGAACGGCCATAAGGTGCCCGAGGCTGCAATAGACCCATGGAGACAAGTCGGCTGGGGACGATGTATTGAATCGGGACGCAATTTGAGTGATCCATCGTCATTAGGTGGCCCTGAACGTTACAATTCACTATCAGTTTTTCGTCCCATTCGATAATCTAGATTCACAGCACAACGGCCATAAGGTGCCCGAGGCAGCAATAGACCCATGGAGTCAACTCGGCTGGAGGACGATGTATTGAATCGGGACGCAATTTGAGTGATCCATCGTCATTAGGAGGCCCTGAACGTTACAATTCACTATCAGTTTTTCGCCCCATTCGATAATCTAGACTCACAGCAGAACGGCCATAAGGTGCCCGAGGCAGCAATAGACCCATGGAGTCAAGTCGGCTGGAGGACGATGTATTGAATCGGGACGCAATTTGAGTGATCCATCGTCATTAGGTGGCCCTGAACGTTACAATTCACTATCAGTTTTTCGTCCGATTCGAAAATCTTTGAGTCACAGCTGAACGGCCATAAGGTGCCCGAGGCTGCAATAGACCCATGGAGACAGTCTGCTGCAGGACAATGTATTGAATCGGGACGCAATTTGAGTGATCCATCGTCATTAGGTGGCCCTGAACGTTACAATTCACTATCAGTTTTTCGTCCGATTCGAAAATCTTTGACTCACAGCAGAACGGCCATAAGGTGCCAAGGCAGCAATAGACCCATGGAGACATGTCGGCTGGAGGACGATGTATTGAATCGGGACGCAATTTGAGTGATCCATCGTCATTAGGTGGCCCTGAAAGTTACAATTCACTATCAGTTTTTCGTCCGATTCGAAAATCTTTGACTCACAGCAGAACGGCCATAAGGTGCCCGAGGCAGCAATAGACCCATGGAGACAAGTCTGCTGGAGGACGATGTATTGAATCGGGACGCAATTTGAGTGATCCATCGTCATTAGGTGGCCCTGAACGTTACAATTCACTATCAGTTTTTCATCCCATTCAATAATCTAGACTCACAGCAGAACGGCCATAAGGTGCCCGAGGCAGCAATAGTCCCATGGAGTCAAGTCGGCTAGTGGACGATGTACTGAATCGGGACGCAATTTGTGTGGTCCATCGTCATTAGGTGGCCCTGAATGTTACAAATCACTATCAGTTTTTCGTCCGATTCGAAAATCTTTGACTCACAGCAGAACGGCCATAAGGTGCCCGAGGCAGCAATCGACCCATGGAGACAAGTCTGCTGGAGGACGATGTATTGAATCGGGACGCATTTTGAGTGATCCATCGTCATTAGGTGGCCTGAAAGTTACAATTCACTATCAGTTTTACGTCCGATTCCAAAATCTTTGACTCACAGCAGAACGGCCATAAGGTGCCCGAGGCAGCAATAGACCCATGAAGTCAAGTCTGCTGGAGGACGATGTATTGAATCAGGACGCAATTTGAGTGATCCATCGTCATTAGGTGGCCCTGAACGTTACAATTCACTATCAGTTTTTCGTCCCATTCGATAATCTAGACTCACAGCAGAACGGCCATAAGGTGCTCGAGGCAGCAATAGACCCATGGAGACAAGACGGCTGGGGACGATGTATTGAATCGGGACGCAATTTGAGTGATCCATCGTCATTAGGTGGCCCTGAATGTTACAATTCACTATCAGTTTTTCGTCCGATTCGAAAATCTTTGACTCACAGCAGAACGGCCGTAAGGTGCCCGAGGCAGCAATCGACCCATGGAGACAAGTCTGCTGGAGGACGATGTATTGAATCGGGACGCAATTTGAGTGATCTATCGTCATTAGGAGGCCCTGAACGTTACAATTCACTATCAGTTTTTCGTCCCACTCGATAATCTAGAGTCACAGCAGAACGGCCATAAGGTGCCCGAGGCAGCAATAGACCCATGGAGTCAAGTCGGCTGGAGGACGATGTATTGAATCGGGACGCAATTTGAGTGATCCATCGTCATTAGGAGGCCCTGAACGTTACAATTCACTATCAGTTTCTCGTCCCATTCGATAATCTAGACTCACAGCAGAACGGCCATAAGGTGTCCGAGGCAGCAATAGACCCATGGAGACAAGTCTGCTGGAGGACGATGTATTGAATCCGGACGTAATTTGAGTGATCTATCGACATTAGGAGGCCCTGAACGTTACAATTCACTATCAGTTTTTTGTCCCATTCGATAATCTAGACTCACAGCAGAACGGCCATAAGGTGCCCGAGGCAGCAATAGACCCATGGAGTCAAGTCGGCTGGAGGACGATGTATTGAATCGGGACGCAATTTGAGTGATCCATCGTCATTAGGTGGCCCTGAACGTTACAATTCACTATCAGTTTTTCGTCCGATTCGAAAATCTTTGAGTCACAACAGGCCTGCCATAAGGTGCCCGAGGCAGCAATCGACCCATGGAGACAAGTCTGCTGGAGGACGATGTATTGAATCGGGACGCAATTTGAGTGATCCATCGTCATTAGGTGGCCCTGAACGTTACAATTCACTATCAGTTTTTCGTCCCATTCGATAATCTAGATTCACAGCAGAACGGCCATAAGGTGCCCGAGGCAGCAATAGACCCATGGAGTCAACTCGGCTGGAGGACGATGTATTGAATCGGGACGCAATTTGAGTGATCCATCGTCATTAGGAGCCCCTGAACGTTACAATTCACTATCAGTTTTTCGTCACATTCGATAATCTAGACTCACAGCAGAACGGCCATAAGGTGCCCGAGGCAGCAATAGACCCATGGAGTCAAGTCGGCTGGAGGACGATGTATTGAATCGGGACGCAATTTGAGTGATCCATCGTCATTAGGTGGCCCTGAACGTTACAATTCACTATCAGTTTTTCGTCCCATTCGATAATCTAGACTCACAGCAGAACGGCCATAAGGTGCCCGAGGCAGCAATAGACCCATGGAGTCAAGTCGGCTGGAGGACGATGTATTGAATCGGGACGCAATTTGAGTGATCCATCGTCATTAGGTGGCCCTGAAAGTTACAATTCACTATCAGTTTTTCGTCCGATTCGAAAATTTTTGACTCACAGCAGAACGGCCATAAGGTGCCCGAGGCAGCAATAGACTCATGGAGACAAGTCGGCTGGAGGACGATGTATTGAATCGGGACGCAATTTTAGTGTTCCATCGTCATTAGGAGGCCCTGAACGTTACAATTCACTATCAGTTTTTCGTCCGATTCGAAAATCTTTGAGTCACAACAGGCCTGCCATAAGGTGCCCGAGGCAGCAATCGACCCATGGAGACAAGTCTGCTGGAGGACGATGTATTGAATCGGGACGCAATTTGAGTGATCCATCGTCATTAGGTGGCCCTGAACGTTACAATTCACTATCAGTTTTTCGTCCCATTCGATAATCTAGATTCACAGCAGAACGGCCATAAGGTGCCCGAGGCAGCAATAGACCCATGGAGTCAACTCGGCTGGAGGACGATGTATTAAATCGGGACGCAATTTGAGTGATCCATCGTCATTGGGAGCCCCTGAACGTTACAATTCACTATCAGTTTTTCGTCACATTCGATAATCTAGACTCACAGCAGAACGGCCATAAGGTGCCCGAGGCAGCAATAGACCCATGGAGTCAAGTCGGCTGGAGGACGATGTATTGAATCGGGACGCAATTTGAGTGATCCATCGTCATTAGGTGGCCCTGAACGTTACAATTCACTATCAGTTTTTCGTCCCATTCGATAATCTAGACTCACAGCAGAACGGCCATAAGGTGCCCGAGGCAGCAATAGACCCATGGAGTCAAGTCGGCTGGAGGACGATGTATTGAATCGGGACGCAATTTGAGTGATCCATCGTCATTAGGTGGCCCTGAAAGTTACAATTCACTATCAGTTTTTCGTCCGATTCGAAAATCTTTGACTCACAGCAGAACGGCCATAAGGTGCCCGAGGCAGCAATAGACCCATGGAGACAAGTCGGCTGGAGGACGATGTATTGAATCGGGACGCAATTTTAGTGTTCCATCGTCATTAGGAGGCCCTGAACGTTACAGTTCACTATCAGTTTTTCGTCCGATTCGAAAGTCTTTGACTCACAGCAGAACGGCCATAAGGTGCCCGAGGCAGCAATAGACCCATGGAGACAAGTCGGCTGGTGGACGATGTATTGAATCGGGACGCAATTTGAGTGTTCCATCGTCATTAGGAGGCCCTGAATGTTACAATTAACTATCAGTTTTTCGTCCCATTCGATAATCTAGACTCACGGGAGAACGACCATAAGGTGCCCGAGGCAGCAATAGCCCCATGGAGAGAAGTGTGCTGGAGGACGAGGTATTTAATCGGGACGCAATTTGAGTGTTCCATCGTCATTAGGAGGCCCTGAACGTTACAATTCACTATCAGTTTTTCGTCCGATTCGAAAATCTTTGACTCACAGCAGAACGGCCATAAGGTGCCCGAGGCAGCAATAGACCCATGGAGACAAGTCTGCTGGAGGACGATGTATTGATTCGGGATGCAATTTGAGTGATCCATCGTCATTAGGTGGCCCTGAACGTTACAATTCACTATCAGTTTTTCGTCCGATTCGAAAATCTTTAAGGTGCCCGAGGCAGCAATAGACCCATGGAGACAAGTCTGCTGGAGGACGAGGTAGAGAATCGGGACCCAATTTGAGTGATCCATCGTCATTAGGTGGCCCTGAATGTTACAATTAACTATCAGTTTTTCGTCCCATTCGATAATCTAGAGTCACAGCAGAACGGCCATAAGGTGCCCGAGGCAGCAATAGACCCATGGAGTCAAGTCGGCTGGAAGACGATGTATTGGATCGGGACGCAATTTGTGTGGTCCATCGTCATTAGGTGGCACTGAATGTTACAATTCACTATCAGTTTTTCGTCCGATTCGAAAATCTTTGACTCACAGCAGCACGGCCGTAAGGTGACCGAGACAGCAATAGACCCATGGAGACAAGTCTGCTGAAGGACAATGTAATGAATCGGGACGCAATTTGAGTGTTCCATCGTCATTAGGAGGCCCTGAACGTTACAATTCACTATCAGTTTTTCGTCCGATTCGAAAATCTTTGACTCACAGCAGCACGGCCGTAAGGTGACCGAGACAGCAATAGACCCATGGAGACAAGTCTGCTGAAGGACAATGTAATGAATCGGGACGCAATTTGAGTGTTCCATCGTCATTAGGAGGCCCTGAACGTTACAATTCACTATCAGTTTTTCGTCCGATTCGAAAATCTTTGACTCACAACAGAACGGCCATAAGGTGCCCGAGGCAGCAATAGACCCATGGAGACAAGTCTACTGGAGGACGATGTATTGAATCGGGACGCAATTTGAGTGATCCATCGTCATTAGGTGGCCCTGAACGTTACAATTCACTATCAGTTTTTCGTCCGATTCGAAAATCTTTGACTCACAGCAGAACGGCCATAAGGTGCCCGAGGCAGCAATAGACCCATAGAGACTAGTCTGCTGGAGGACGATGTATTGAATCGGGTCGCAATTTGAGTGATCCATCGTCATTAGGTGGCCCTGAACGTTACAATTCACTATCAGTTTTTCGTCCGATTCGAAAATCTTTAAGGTGCCCGAGGCAGCAATAGACCCATGGAGACAAGTCTGCTGGAGGACGAGGTATTGAATGGGGACGCAATTTGAGTGTTCCATCGTCATTAGGAGGCCCTGAACGTTACAATTCACTATCAGTTTTTCGTCCGATTCGAAAATCTTTGACTCACAGCAGAACGGCCGTAAGGTGCCCGAGACAGCAATAGACCCATGGAGACAAGTCTGCTGGAGGACGATGTATTGAATCGGGACGCAATTTGAGTGATCCATCGTCATTAGGTGGCCCTGAACGTTACAATTCACTATCAGTTTTTCGTCCGATTCGAAAATATTTGACTCACAGCAGAACGGCCATAAGGTGCCCTAGGCAGCAATAGACGCATGGAGACAAGTCTGCTGGAGGACGAAGTATTGAATCGGGACGCAATTTGAGTGTTCCATCGTCATTAGGAGGCCCTGAACGTTACAATTCACTATCAGTTTTTCGTCCGATTCGAAAATCTTTGAGTCACAACAGGCCTGCCATAAGGTGCCCGAGGCAGCAATCGACCCATGGAGACAAGTCTGCTGGAGGACGATGTATTGAATCGGGACGCAATTTGAGTGATCCATCGTCATTAGGTGGCCCTGAACGTTACAATTCACTATCACTTTTTCGTCCCATTCGATAATCTAGATTCACAGCAGAACGGCCATAAGGTGCCCGAGGCAGCAATAGACCCATGGAGTCAACTCGGCTGGAGGACGATGTATTGAATCGGGACGCAATTTGAGTGATCCATCGTCATTATGAGCCCCTGAACGTTACAATTCACTATCAGTTTTTCGTCACATTCGATAATCTAGACTCACAGCAGAACGGCCATAAGGTGCCCGAGGCAGCAATAGACCCATGGAGTCAAGTCTGCTGGAGGACGATGTATTGAATCGGGACGCAATTTGAGTGTTCCATCGTCATTAGGAGGCCCTGACCGTTACAATTCACTATCAGTTTTTCGTCCGATTCGAAAATCTTTGACTCACAGCAGAACGGCCATAAGGTGCCCGAGCCAGCAATAGACCCATGGAGACAAGTCGGCTGGAGGACGATGTATTAAATCGGGACGCAATTTGAGTGATCCATCGTCATTAGGTGGCCCTAAAAGTTACAATTCACTATCAGTTTTTCGTCCGATTCGAAAATCTTTGACTCACAGCAGAACGGCCATATGGTGCCCGAGGTAGCAATAGACCCATAGAGACAAGTCTGTTGGAGGACGAGGTATTGAATCGGGGCGCAATTTGAGTGTTCCATCGTCATTAGGAGGCCCTGAACGTTACAATTCACTATCAGTTTTTCGTCCGATTCGAAAATCTTTGACTAACAGCAGAACGGCCATAAGGTGACCGAGACAGCAATAGACCCATGGAGACAAGTCTGCTGGAGGACAATGTAATGAATCGGGACGCAATTTGAGTGTTCCATCGTCATTAGGAGGCCCTGAACGTTACAATTCACTATCAGTTTTTCGTCCGATTCGAAAATCTTTGACTCACAGCATAACGGCCATAAGGTGCCCGAGGCAGCAATAGACCCATGGAGACAAGTCGGCTGGAGGACGATGTATTAAATCGGTACGCCATTTGAGTGATCCATCGTCATTAGGTGGCCCTGAAAGTTACAATTCACTATCAGTTTTTCGTCCGATTCGAAAATCTTTGACTCACAGCAGAAGGACCATAAGGTGCCCGAGGCAGCAATAGACCCATGGAGACAAGTCGGCTGGAGGACGATGTATTAAATCGGGACGCAATTTGAGTGTTCCATCGTCATTAGGAGGCCCTCAATGTCACAATTAACCATCAGTTTTTCGTCCCATTCGATAATCTAGACTCACGGGAGAACGACCATAAGGTGCCCGAGGCAGCAATAGACCCATGGAGACAAGTCTGCTGGAGGACGATGTATTGAATCGGGACGCAATTTGAGTGATCAATCGTCATTAGGTGGTCCTGAACGTTACATTTCACTATCAGTTTTTCGTCCGATTGGAAAATCTTTGACTCACAGCATAACGGACATAAGGTGCCCGAGGCAGCAATAGACCCATAGAGACAAGCCTGTTGGAGGTCGAGGTATTGAATCGGGACGCAATTTGAGTGTTCCATCGTCATTAGGAGGCCCTGAACGTTACAATTCACTATCAGTTTTTTGTCCCATTCGATAATCTAGACTCACAGCAGAACGGCCATAAGGTGCCCGAGGCAGCAATAGACCCATGGAGTCAAGTCGGCTGGAGGACGATGTATTGAATCGGGACGCAATTTGAGTGATCCATCGTCATTAGGTGGCCCTGAACGTTACAATTCACTATCAGTTTTTCGTCCGATTCGAAAATATTTGACTCACAGCAGAACGGCCATAAGGTGCCCTAGGCAGCAATAGACGCATGGAGACAAGTCTGCTGGAGGACGAAGTATTGAATCGGGACGCAATTTGAGTGTTCCATCGTCATTAGGAGGCCCTGAACGTTACAATTCACTATCAGTTTTTCGTCCGATTCGAAAATCTTTGAGTCACAACAGGCCTGCCATAAGGTGCCCGAGGCAGCAATCGACCCATGGAGACAAGTCTGCTGGAGGACGATGTATTGAATCGGGACGCAATTTGAGTGATCCATCGTCATTAGGTGGCCCTGAACGTTACAATTCAGTATCAGTTTTTCGTCCCATTCGATAATCTAGATTCACAGCAGAACGGCCATAAGGTGCCCGAGGCAGCAATAGACCCATGGAGTCAACTCGGCTGGAGGACGATGTATTGAATCGGGACGCAATTTGAGTGATCCATCGTCATTATGAGCCCCTGAACGTTACAATTCACTATCAGTTTTTCGTCACATTCGATAATCTAGACTCACAGCAGAACGGCCATAAGGTGCCCGAGGCAGCAATAGACCCATGGAGTCAAGTCGGCTGGAGGACGATGTATTGAATCGGGACGCAATTTGAGTGATCCATCGTCATTAGGTGGCCCTGAACGTTACAATTCACTATCAGTTTTTCGTCCCATTCGATAATCTAGACTCACAGCAGAACGGCCATAAGGTGCCCGAGGCACCAATAGACCCATGGAGTCAAGTCGGCTGGAGGACGATGTATTGAATCGGGACGCAATTTGAGTGATCCATCGTCATTAGGTGGCCCTGAAAGTTACAATTCACTATCAGTTTTTCGTCCCATTCGAAAATTTTTGACTGACAGCAGAACGGCCATAAGGTGCCCGAGGCAGCAATCGACCCATGGAGACAAGTCTGCTGGAGGACGATGTATTGAATCGGGACGCAATTTGAGTGATCCATCGTCATTAGGTGGCCCTGAACGTTACAATTCACTATCAGTTTTTCGTCCCATTCGATAATCTAGATTCACAGCAGAACGGCCATAAGGTGCCCGAGGCAGCAATAGACCCATGGAGTCAACTCGGCTGGAGGACGATGTATTGAATCGGGACGCAATTTGAGTGATCCATCGTCATTAGGAGCCCCTGAACGTTACAATTCACTATCAGTTTTTCGTCACATTCGATAATCTAGACTCACAGCAGAACGGCCATAAGGTGCCCGAGGCAGCAATAGACCCATGGAGTCAAGTCGGCTGGAGGACGATGTATTGAATCGGGACGCAATTTGAGTGATCCATCGTCATTAGGTGGCCCTGAACGTTACAATTCACTATCAGTTTTTCGTCCGATTCGAAAATCTTTGACTCACAGCAGAACGGCCATAAGGTGCCCGAGGCAGCAATAGACGCATGGAGACAAGTCTGCTGGAGGACGATGTATTGAATCGGGACGCAATTTGAGTGATCCATCGCCATTAGGAGGCCCTGAACGTTACAATTCACTATCAGTTTTTCGTCCCATTCGACAATCTAGACTCACAGCAGAACGGGCATAAGGTGCCCGAGGCAGCAATAGACCCATGGAGACAAGTCTGCTGGAGGACGATGTATTGAATCGGGACGCAATTTGAGTGATCCATCGTCATTAGGAGGCCCTGAACGTTACAATTCACTATCAGTTTTTTGTCCCATTCGATAATCTAGATTCACAGCAGAACGGCCATAAGGTGCCCGAGGCAGCAATAGACCCATGGAGTCAAGTCGGCTGGAGGACGATGTATTGAATCGGGACGCAATTTGAGTGATCCATCGTCATTAGGTGGCCCTGAACGTTACAATTCACTATCAGTTTTTCGTCCGATTCGAAAATCTTTGACTCACAGCAGAACGGCCATAAGGTGCCCGAGGCAGCAATAGACGCATGGAGACAAGTCTGCTGGAGGACGATGTATTGAATCGGGACGCAATTTGAGTGATCCATCGCCATTAGGAGGCCCTGAACGTTACAATTCACTATCAGTTTTTCGTCCGATTCGAAAATCTTTGAGTCACAGCAGGCCTGCCATAAGGTGCCCGAGGCAGCAATAGACCCATAGAGACAAGTCTGCTGGAGGACGATGTATTGAATCGGGACGCAATTTGAGTGATCCATCGTCATTAGGAGGCCCTGAACGTTACAATTCACTATCAGTTTTTCATCCCACTCGATAATCTAGACTCACAGCAGAACGGCCATAAGGTGCCCGAGGCAGCAATAGACCCATGGAGTCAAGTCGGCTGGAGGACGATGTATTGAATCGGGACGCAATTTGAGTGATCCATCGTCATTAGGAGGCCCTGAACGTTACAATTCACTATCAGTTTTTCGTCCCATTCGATAATCTAGACTCACAGCAGAACGGCCATAAGGTGCCCGAGGCAGCAATAGACCCATGGAGACAAGTCTGCTGTTGGACGATGTATTGAATCGGGACGCAATTTCAGTGATCCATCGTCATTAGGAGGCCCCGAACGTTACAATTCACTATCAGTTTTTTGTCCCATTCGATAATCTAGACTCACAGCAGAACGGCCATAAGGTGCCCGAGGCAGCAATAGACCCATGGAGTCAAGTCGGCTGGAGGACGATGTATTGAATCGGGACGCAATTTGAGTGATCCATCGCCATTAGGTGGCCCTGAACGTTACAATTCACTATCAGTTTTTCGTCCCATTCGATAATCTAGATTCACAGCAGAACGGCCATAAGGCGCCCGAGGCAGCAATAGACCCATGGAGTCAACTCGGTTGGAGGACGATGTATTGAATCGGGACGCAATTTGAGTGATCCATCGTCAATAGGAGGCCCTGAACGTTACAATTCACTATCAGTTTTTCGTCCCATTCGATAATCTAGACTCACAGCAGAACGGCCATAAGGTGCCCGAGGCAGCAATAGACCCATGGAGTCAAGTCGGCTGGAGGACGATGTATTGAATCGGGACGCAATTTGAGTGATCCATCGTCATTAGGTGGCCCTGAACGTTACAATTCACTATCAGTTTTTCGTCCCATTCGATAATCTAGACTCACAGCAGAACGGCCATAAGGTGCCCGAGGCAGCAATAGACCCATGGAGTCAAGTCGGCTGGAGGACGATGTATTGAATCGGGACGCAATTTGAGTGATCCATCGTCATTAGGTGGCCCTGAACGTTACAATTCACTATCAGTTTTTCGTCCGATTCGAAAATCTTTGACTCACAGCAGAACGGCCATAAGGTGCCCGAGGCAGCAATAGACGCATGGAGACAAGTCTGCTGGAGGACGATGTATTGAATCGGGACGCAATTTGAGTGATCCATCGTCATTAGGAGGCCCTGAACGTTACAATTCACTATCAGTTTTTCGTCCGATTCGAAAATCTTTGAGTCACAGCAGGCCTGCCATAAGGTGCCCGAGGCAGCAATAGACCCATAGAGACAAGTCTGCTGGAGGACGATGTATTGAATCGGGACGCAATTTGAGTGATCCATCGTCATTAGGTGGCCCTGAACGTTACAATTCACTATCAGTTTTTCATCCCATTCTATAATCTAGACTCACAGCAGAACGGCCATAAGGTGCCCGAGGCAGCAATAGTCCCATGGAGTCAAGTCGGCTAGTGGACGATGTACTGAATCGGGACGCAATTTGTGTGGTCCATCGTCATTAGGTGGCCCTGAATGTTACAAATCACTATCAGTTTTTCGTCCGATTCGAAAATCTTTGACTCACAGCAGAACGGCCATAAGGTGCCCGAGGCAGCAATCGACCCATGGAGACAAGTCTGCTGGAGGACGATGTATTGAATCGGGACGCATTTTGAGTGATCCATCGTCATTAGGTGGCCTGAAAGGTACAATTCACTATCAGTTTTTCGTCCGATTCGAAAAACTTTGACTCACAGCAGAACGGCCATAAGGTGCCCGAGGCAGCAATAGACCCATGAAGTCAAGTCTGCTGGAGGACGATGTATTGAATCAGGACGCAATTTGAGTGATCCATCGTCATTAGGTTGCCCTGAACGTTACAATTCACTATCAGTTTTTCGTCCCATTCGATAATCTAGACTCACAGCAGAACGGCCATAAGGTGCCCGAGGCAGCAATAGACCCATGGAGACAAGACGGCTGGGGACGATGTATTGAATCGGGACGCAATTTGAGTGATCCATCGTCATTAGGTGGCCCAGAACGTTACAATTCACTATCAGTTTTTCGTCCCATTCGATAATCTAGATTCACAGCAGAACGGCCATAAGGTGACCGAGGCAGCAATAGACCCATGGAGTCAACTCGGCTGGAGGACGATGTATTGAATCGGGACGCAATTTGCGTGGTCCATCGTCATTAGGTGGCCCTGAATGTTACAATTCACTATCAGTTTTTCGTCCGATTCGAAAATATTTGACTCACAGCAGAACGGCCATAAGGTGCCCTAGGCAGCAATAGACGCATGGAGACAAGTCTGCTGGAGGACGATGTATTGAATCGGGACGCAATTTGAGTGATCCATCGTCATTAGGTGGCCCTGAAAGTTACAATTCACTATCAGTTTTTCGTCCGATTCGAAAATATTTGACTCACAGCAGAACGGCCATAAGGTGCCCTAGGCAGCAATAGACGCATGGAGACAAGTCTGCTGGAGGACGATGTATTGAATCGGGACGCAATTTGAGTGTTCCATCGTCATTAGGAGGCCCTAAACGTTACAATTCACTATCAGTTTTTCGTCCGATTCGAAAATCTTTGAGTCACAACAGGCCTGCCATAAGGTGCCCGAGGCAGCAATCGACCCATGGAAACAAGTCTGCTGGAGGACGATGTATTGATTCGGGACGCAATTTGAGTGATCCATCGTCATTAGGTGGCCCTGAAAGTTACAATTCACTATCAGTTTTTCATCCGATTCGAAAATCTTTGACTCACAGCAGAACGGCCATAAGGTGCCCGAGGCAGCAATAGACCCATGAAGTCAAGTCTGCTGGAGGACGATGTATTGAATCAGAACGCAATTTGAGTGATCCATCGTCATTAGGTGGCCCTGAACGTTACAATTCACTATCAGTTTTTCGTCCCATTCGATAATCTAGATTCACAGCAGAACGGCCATAAGGTGCCCGAGGCAGCAATAGACCCATGGAGACAAGTCGGCTGGGGACGATGTATTGAATCGGGACGCAATTTGAGTGATCCATCGTCATTAGGTGGCCCTGAACGTTACAATTCACTATCAGTTTTTCGTCCCATTCGATAATCTAGATTCACAGCAGAACGGCCATAAGGTGCCCGAGGCAGCAATAGACCCATGGAGTCAACTCGGCTGGAGGACGATGTATTGAATCGGGACGCAATTTGAGTGATCCATCGTCATTAGGAGGCCCTGAACGTTACAATTCACTATCAGTTTTTCGTCCCATTCGATAATCTAGACTCACAGCAGAACGGCCATAAGGTGCCCGAGGCAGCAATAGACCCATGGAGTCAAGTCGGCTGGAGGACGATGTATTGAATCGGGACGCAATTTGAGTGATCCATCGTCATTAGGTGGCCCTGAACGTTACAATTCACTATCAGTTTTTCGTCCCATTCGATAATCTAGACTCACAGCAGAACGGCCATAAGGTGCCCGAGGCAGCAATAGACCCATGGAGACAAGTCGGCTGGAGGACGATGTATTTAATCGGGACGCAATTTGAGTGATCCATCGTCATTAGGTGGCCCTGAAAGTTACAATTCACTATCAGTTTTTCGTCCGATTCGAAAATCTTTGACTCACAGCAGAACGGCCATAAGGTGCCCGAGGCAGCAATAGACCCATGGAGACAAGTGGGCTGGAGGACGATGTATGGAATCAGGACGCAATTTTAGTGTTCCATCGTCATTAGGAGGCCCTGAACGTTACAATTCACTATCAGTTTTTCGTCCGATTCGAAAATCTTTGAGTCACAGCTGAACGGCCATAAGGTGCCCGAGGCTGCAATAGACCCATGGAGACAGTCTGCTGCAGGACAATGTATTGAATCGGGACGCAATTTGAGTGATCCATCGTCATTAGGTGGCCCTGAACGTTACAATTCACTATCAGTTTTTCGTCCGATTCGAAAATCTTTGACTCACAGCAGAACGGCCATAAGGTGCCAAGGCAGCAATACACCCATGGAGACATGTCGGCTGGAGGACGATGTATTGAATCGGGACGCAATTTGAGTGATCCATCGTCATTAGGTGGCCCTGAACGTTACAATTCACTATCAGTTTTTCGTCCGATTCGAAAATCTTTGACTCACAGCAGAACGGCCATAAGGTGCCCGAGGCAGCAATAGACCCATGGAGATAGTCTGCTGGAGGACGATGTATTGAATCGGGACGCAATTTGAGTGTTCCATCGTCATCAGGAGGCCCTGAAAGTTACAATTCACTATCAGTTTTTCGTCCGATTCGAAGAACTTTGACTCACAGCAGCACGGCCATAAGGTGCCCGAGGCAGCAGTAGACGCATGGAGACAAGTCTGCTGGAGGACGATGTATTGAATCGGGACGCAATTTGAGTGTTCCATCGTCATTAGGAGGCCCTGAACGTTACAATTCACTATCAGTTTTTCGTCCGATTCGAAAATCTTTGACTCACAGCAGAACGGCCATAAGGTGCCCGAGGCAGCAATAGACCCATGGAGACAAGTCGGCTGGTGGACGATGTATTGAATCGGGACGCAATTTGAGTGATCCATCGTCATTAGGTGGCCCTGAAAGTTACAATTCACTATCAGTTTTTCGTCCGATTCGAAAATCTTTGACTCACAGCAGAACGGCCATAAGGTGCCCGAGGCAGCAATAGACCCATGGAGACAAGTCTGCTGGAGGACGATGTATTGAATCGGGACGCAATTTGAGTGATCCATCGTCATTAGGAGGCCCTGAACGTTACAATTCACTATCAGTATTTGTCCCATTCGATAATCTAGATTCACAGCAGAACGGCCATAAGGTGCCCGAGGCAGCAATAGACCCATGGAGTCAAGTCGGCTGGAGGACGATGTATTGAATCGGGACGCAATTTGAGTGATCCATCGTCATTAGGTGGCCCTGAACGTTACAATTCACTATCAGTTTTTCGTCCGATTCGAAAATCTTTGACTCACAGCAGAACGGCCATAAGGTGCCCGAGGCAGCAATAGACGCATGGAGACAAGTCTGCTGGAGGACGATGTATTGAATCGGGACGCAATTTGAGTGTTCCATCGTCATTAGGAGGCCCTGAACGTTACAATTCACTATCAGTTTTTCGTCCGATTCGAAAATCTTTGAGTCACAGCAGGCCTACCATAAGGTGCCCGAGGCAGCAATAGACCCATAGAGACAAGTCTGCTGGAGGACGATGTATTGAATCGGGACGCAACTTGAGTGATCCATCGTCATTAGGTGGCCTTGAACGTTACAATTCACTATCAGTTTTTCGTCCCATTCTATAATCTAGACTCACAGCAGAACGGCCATAAGGTGCCCGAGGCAGCAATAGTCCCATGGAGTCAAGTCGGCTAGTGGACGATGTACTGAATCGGGACGCAATTTGTGTGGTCCATCGTCATTAGGTGGCCCTGAATGTTACAAATCACTATCAGTTTTTCGTCCGATTCGAAAATCTTTGACTCACAGCAGAACGGCCATAAGGTGCCCGAGGCAGCAATCGACCCATGGAGACAAGTCTGCTGGAGGACGATGTATTGACTCGGGACGCATTTTGAGTGATCCATCGTCATTAGGTGGCCTGAAAGTTACAATTCACTATCAGTTTTTCGTCCGATTCGAAAATCTTTGACTCACAGCAGAACGGCCATAAGGTGCCCGAGGCAGCAATAGACCCATGAAGTCAATCTGCTGGAGGACGATGTATTGAATCAGGACGCAATTTGAGTGATCCATCGTCATTAGGTGGCCCTGAACGTTACAATTCACTATCAGTTTTTCGACCCAATCGATAATCTAGACTCACAGCAGAACGGCCATAAGGTGCCCGAGGCAGCAATAGACCCATGGAGACAAGACGGCTGGGGACGATGTATTGTATCGGGACGCAATTTGAGTGATCCATCGTCATTAGGTGGCCCAGAACGTTACAATTCACTATCAGTTTTTCGTCCCATTCGATAATCTAGATTCACAGCAGAACGGCCATAAGGTGCCCGAGGCAGCAATAGACCCATGGAGTCAACTCGGCTGGAGGACGATGTATTGAATCGGGACGCAATTTGAGTGATCCATCGTCATTAGGTGGCCCTGAACGTTACAATTCACTATCAGTTTTTCGTCCCATTCGATAATCTAGATTCACAGCAGAACGGCCATAAGGCGCCCGAGGCAGCAATAGACCCATGGAGTCAACTCGGCTGGAGGACGATGTATTGAATCGGGACGCAATTTGAGTGATCCATCGTCATTAGGAGGCCCTGAACGTTACAATTCACTATCAGTTTTTCGTCCCATTCGATAATCTAGACTCACAGCAGAACGGCCATAAGGTGCCCGAGGCAGCAATAGACCCATGGAGACAAGTCTGCTGGAGGACGATGTATTGAATCGGGACGCAATTTGAGTGATCCATCGTCATTAGGAGGCCCTGAACGGTACAATTCACTATCAGTTTTTCGTCCGATTCGAAAATCTTTGAGTCACAGCAGGCCTGCCATAAGGTGCCCGAGGCAGCAATAGACCCATAGAGACAAGTCTGCTGGAGGACGATGTATTGAATCGGGACGCAATTTGAGTGATCCATCGTCATTAGGTGGCCCTGAACGTTACAATTCACTATCAGTTTTTCATCCCATTCTATAATCTAGACTCACAGCAGAACGGCCATAAGGTGCCCGAGGCAGCAATAGTCCCATGGAGTCAAGTCGGCTAGTGGACGATGTACTGAATCGGGACGCAATTTGTGTGGTCCATCGTCATTAGGTGGCCCTGAATGTTACAAATCACTATCAGTTTTTCGTCCGATTCGAAAATCTTTGACTCACAGCAGAACGGCCATAAGGTGCCCGAGGCAGCAATCCACCCATGGAGACAAGTCTGCTGGAGGACGATGTATTGAATCGGGACGCATTTTGAGTGATCCATGGTCATTAGGTGGCCTGAAAGTTACAATTCACTATCAGTTTTTCGTCCGATTCGTAAATCTTTGACTCACAGCAGAACGGCCATAAGGTGCCCGAGGCAGCAATAGACCCATGAAGTCAAGTCTGCTGGAGGACGATGTATTGAATCAGGACGCAATTTGAGTGATCCATCGTCATTAGGTTGCCCTGAACGTTACAATTCACTATCAGTTTTTCGTCCCATTCGATAATCTAGACTCACAGCAGAACGGCCATAAGGTGCCCGAGGCAGCAATAGACCCATGGAGACAACACGGCTGGGGACGATGTATTGAATCGGGACGCAATTTGAGTGATCCATCGTCAATAGGTGGCCCAGAACGTTACAATTCACTATCAGTTTTTCGTCCCATTCGATAATCTAGATTCACAGCAGAACGGCCATAAGGTGACCGAGGCAGCAATAGACCCATGGAGTCAACTCGGCTGGAGGACGATGTATTGAATCGGGACGCAATTTGCGTGGTCCATCGTCATTAGGTGGCCCTGAATGTTACAATTCACTATCAGTTTTTCGTCCGATTCGAAAATCTTTGACTCACAGCAGAACGGCCGTAAGGTGCCCGAGGCAGCAATCGACCCATGGAGACAAGTCTGCTGGAGGACGATGTATTGAATCGGGACGCAATTTGAGTGATCCATCGTCATTAGGAGGCCCTGAACGTTACAATTCACTATCAGTTTTTCGTCCCACTCGATAATCTAGACTCACAGCAGAACGGCCATAAGGTGCCCGAGGCAGCAATAGACCCATGGAGTCAAGTCGGCTGGAGGACGATGTATTGAATCGGGACGCAATTTGAGTGATCCATCGTCATTAGGAGGCCCTGAACGTTACAATTCACTATCAGTTTTTCGTCCCATTCGATAATCTAGACTCACAGCAGAACGGCCATAAGGTGCCCGAGGCAGCAATAGACCCATGGAGACAAGTCTGCTGGAGGACGATGTATTGAATCGGGACGCAATTTGAGTGATCCATCGTCATTAGGAGGCCCTGAACGTTACAATTCACTATCAGTTTTTTGTCCCATTCGATAATCTAGACTCACAGCAGAACGGCTATAAGGTGCCCGAGGCAGCAATAGACCCATGGAGTCAAGTCGGCTGGAGGACGATGTATTGAATCGGGACGCAATTTGAGTGATCCATCGTCATTAGGTGGCCCTGAACGTTACAATTCACTATCAGTTTTTCGTCCGATTCGAAAATATTTGACTCACAGCAGAACGGCCATAAGGTGCCCTAGGCAGCAATAGACGCATGGAGACAAGTCTGATGGAGGACGATGTATTGAATCGGGACGCAATTTGAGTGTTCCATCGTCATTAGGAGGCCCTGAACGTTACAATTCACTATCAGTTTTTCGTCCGATTCGAAAATCTTTGAGTCACAACAGGCCTGCCATAAGGTGCCCGAGGCAGCAATCGACCCATGGAGACAAGTCTGCTGGAGGACGATGTATTGAATCAGAACGCAATTTGAGTGATCCATCGTCATTAGGTGGCCCTGAACGTTACAATTCACTATCAGTTTTTCGTCCCATTCGATAATCTAGATTCACAGCAGAACGGCCATAAGGTGCCCGAGGCTGCAATAGACCCATGGAGACAAGTCGGCTGGGGACGATGTATTGAATCGGGACGCAATTTGAGTGATCCATCGTCATTAGGTGGCCCTGAACGTTACAATTCACTATCAGTTTTTCGTCCCATTCGATAATCTAGATTCACAGCACAACGGCCATAAGGTGCCCGAGGCAGCAATAGACCCATGGAGTCAACTCGGCTGGAGGACGATGTATTGAATCGGGACGCAATTTGAGTGATCCATCGTCATTAGGAGGCCCTGAACGTTACAATTCACTATCAGTTTTTCGCCCCATTCGATAATCTAGACTCACAGCAGAACGGCCATAAGGTGCCCGAGGCAGCAATAGACCCATGGAGTCAAGTCGGCTGGAGGACGATGTATTGAATCGGGACGCAATTTGAGTGATCCATCGTCATTAGGTGGCCCTGAACGTTACAATTCACTATCAGTTTTTCGTCCGATTCGAAAATCTTTGAGTCACAGCTGAACGGCCATAAGGTGCCCGAGGCTGCAATAGACCCATGGAGACAGTCTGCTGCAGGACAATGTATTGAATCGGGACGCAATTTGAGTGATCCATCGTCATTAGGTGGCCCTGAACGTTACAATTCACTATCAGTTTTTCGTCCGATTCGAAAATCTTTGACTCACAGCAGAACGGCCATAAGGTGCCAAGGCAGCAATAGACCCATGGAGACATGTCGGCTGGAGGACGATGTATTGAATCGGGACGCAATTTGAGTGATCCATCGTCATTAGGTGGCCCTGAAAGTTACAATTCACTATCAGTTTTTCGTCCGATTCGAAAATCTTTGACTCACAGCAGAACGGCCATAAGGTGCCCGAGGCAGCAATAGACCCATGGAGACAAGTCTGCTGGAGGACGATGTATTGAATCGGGACGCAATTTGAGTGATCCATCGTCATTAGGTGGCCCTGAACGTTACAATTCACTATCAGTTTTTCATCCCATTCAATAATCTAGACTCACAGCAGAACGGCCATAAGGTGCCCGAGGCAGCAATAGTCCCATGGAGTCAAGTCGGCTAGTGGACGATGTACTGAATCGGGACGCAATTTGTGTGGTCCATCGTCATTAGGTGGCCCTGAATGTTACAAATCACTATCAGTTTTTCGTCCGATTCGAAAATCTTTGACTCACAGCAGAACGGCCATAAGGTGCCCGAGGCAGCAATCGACCCATGGAGACAAGTCTGCTGGAGGACGATGTATTGAATCGGGACGCATTTTGAGTGATCCATCGTCATTAGGTGGCCTGAAAGTTACAATTCACTATCAGTTTTACGTCCGATTCCAAAATCTTTGACTCACAGCAGAACGGCCATAAGGTGCCCGAGGCAGCAATAGACCCATGAAGTCAAGTCTGCTGGAGGACGATGTATTGAATCAGGACGCAATTTGAGTGATCCATCGTCATTAGGTGGCCCTGAACGTTACAATTCACTATCAGTTTTTCGTCCCATTCGATAATCTAGACTCACAGCAGAACGGCCATAAGGTGCCCGAGGCAGCAATAGACCCATGGAGACAAGACGGCTGGGGACGATGTATTGAATCGGGACGCAATTTGAGTGATCCATCGTCATTAGGTGGCCCTGAATGTTACAATTCACTATCAGTTTTTCGTCCGATTCGAAAATCTTCGACTCACAGCAGAACGGCCGTAAGGTGCCCGAGGCAGCAATCGACCCATGGAGACAAGTCTGCTGGAGGACGATGTATTGAATCGGGACGCAATTTGAGTGATCTATCGTCATTAGGAGGCCCTGAACGTTACAATTCACTATCAGTTTTTCGTCCCACTCGATAATCTAGAGTCACAGCAGAACGGCCATAAGGTGCCCGAGGCAGCAATAGACCCATGGGGTCAAGTCGGCTGGAGGACGATGTATTGAATCGGGACGCAATTTGAGTGATCCATCGTCATTAGGAGGCCCTGAACGTTACAATTCACTATCAGTTTCTCGTCCCATTCGATAATCTAGACTCACAGCAGAACGGCCATAAGGTGCCCGAGGCAGCAATAGACCCATGGAGACAAGTCTGCTGGAGGACGATGTATTGAATCCGGACGTAATTTGAGTGATCTATCGTCATTAGGAGGCCCTGAACGTTACAATTCACTATCAGTTTTTTGTCCCATTCGATAATCTAGACTCACAGCAGAACGGCCATAAGGTGCCCGAGGCAGCAATAGACCCATGGAGTCAAGTCGGCTGGAGGACGATGTATTGAATCGGGACGCAATTTGAGTGATCCATCGTCATTAGGTGGCCCTGAACGTTACAATTCACTATCAGTTTTTCGTCCGATTCGAAAATCTTTGAGTCACAACAGGCCTGCCATAAGGTGCCCGAGGCTGCAATCGACCCATGGAGACAAGTCTGCTGGAGGACGATGTATTGAATCGGGACGCAATTTGAGTGATCCATCGTCATTAGGTGGCCCTGAACGTTACAATTCACTATCAGTTTTTCGTCCCATTCGATAATCTAGATTCACAGCAGAACGGCCATAAGGTGCCCGAGGCAGCAATAGACCCATGGAGTCAACTCGGCTGGAGGACGATGTATTGAATCGGGA
The DNA here is from genome assembly GCF_023864275.1 of Schistocerca cancellata. Taxonomy (NCBI): domain Eukaryota; kingdom Metazoa; phylum Arthropoda; class Insecta; order Orthoptera; family Acrididae; genus Schistocerca; species Schistocerca cancellata. The sequence continues at coordinate 490,032 of NW_026047143.1, read as the reverse complement.
CGCAATTTGAGTGATCCATCGTCATTAGGAGCCCCTGAACGTTACAATTCACTATCAGTTTTTCGTCACATTCGATAATCTAGACTCACAGCAGAACGGCCATAAGGTGCCCGAGGCAGCAATAGACCCATGGAGTCAAGTCGGCTGGAGGACGATGTATTGAATCGGGACGCAATTTGAGTGATCCATCGTCATTAGGTGGCCCTGAACGTTACAATTCACTATCAGTTTTTCGTCCCATTCGATAATCTAGACTCACAGCAGAACGGCCATAAGGTGCCCGAGGCAGCAATAGACCCATGGAGTCAAGTCGGCTGGAGGACGATGTATTGAATCGGGACGCAATTTGAGTGATCCATCGTCATTAGGTGGCCCTGAAAGTTACAATTCACTATCAGTTTTTCGTCCGATTCGAAAATTTTTGACTCACAGCAGAACGGCCATAAGGTGCCCGAGGCAGCAATAGACTCATGGAGACAAGTCGGCTGGAGGACGATGTATTGAATCGGGACGCAATTTTAGTGTTCCATCGTCATTAGGAGGCCCTGAACGTTACAATTCACTATCAGTTTTTCGTCCGATTCGAAAATCTTTGAGTCACAACAGGCCTGCCATAAGGTGCCCGAGGCAGCAATCGACCCATGGAGACAAGTCTGCTGGAGGACGATGTATTGAATCGGGACGCAATTTGAGTGATCCATCGTCATTAGGTGGCCCTGAACGTTACAATTCACTATCAGTTTTTCGTCCCATTCGATAATCTAGACTCACAGCAGAACGGCCATAAGGTGCCCGAGGCAGCAATAGACCCATGGAGTCAAGTCGGCTGGAGGACGATGTATTGAATCGGGACGCAATTTGAGTGATCCATCGTCATTAGGTGGCCCTGAACGTTACAATTCACTATCAGTTTTTCGTCCCATTCGATAATCTAGACTCACAGCAGAACGGCCATAAGGTGCCCGAGGCAGCAATAGACCCATGGAGTCAAGTCGGCTGGAGGACGATGTATTGAATCGGGACGCAATTTGAGTGATCCATCGTCATTAGGTGGCCCTGAAAGTTACAATTCACTATCAGTTTTTCGTCCGATTCGAAAATCTTTGACTCACAGCAGAACGGCCATAAGGTGCCCGAGGCAGCAATAGACCCATGGAGACAAGTCGGCTGGAGGACGATGTATTGAATCGGGACGCAATTTTAGTGTTCCATCGTCATTAGGAGGCCCTGAACGTTACAGTTCACTATCAGTTTTTCGTCCGATTCGAAAGTCTTTGACTCACAGCAGAACGGCCATAAGGTGCCCGAGGCAGCAATAGACCCATGGAGACAAGTCGGCTGGTGGACGATGTATTGAATCGGGACGCAATTTGAGTGTTCCATCGTCATTAGGAGGCCCTGAATGTTACAATTAACTATCAGTTTTTCGTCCCATTCGATAATCTAGACTCACGGGAGAACGACCATAAGGTGCCCGAGGCAGCAATAGCCCCATGGAGAGAAGTGTGCTGGAGGACGAGGTATTTAATCGGGACGCAATTTGAGTGTTCCATCGTCATTAGGAGGCCCTGAACGTTACAATTCACTATCAGTTTTTCGTCCGATTCGAAAATCTTTGACTCACAACAGAACGGCCATAAGGTGCCCGAGGCAGCAATAGACCCATGGAGACAAGTCTACTGGAGGACGATGTATTGAATCGGGACGCAATTTGAGTGATCCATCGTCATTAGGTGGCCCTGAACGTTACAATTCACTATCAGTTTTTCGTCCGATTCGAAAATCTTTGACTCACAGCAGAACGGCCATAAGGTGCCCGAGGCAGCAATAGACCCATAGAGACTAGTCTGCTGGAGGACGATGTATTGAATCGGGTCGCAATTTGAGTGATCCATCGTCATTAGGTGGCCCTGAACGTTACAATTCACTATCAGTTTTTCGTCCGATTCGAAAATCTTTAAGGTGCCCGAGGCAGCAATAGACCCATGGAGACAAGTCTGCTGGAGGACGAGGTATTGAATGGGGACGCAATTTGAGTGTTCCATCGCCATTAGGAGGCCCTGAACGTTACAATTCACTATCAGCTTTTCGTCCGATTCGAAAATCTTTGACTCACAGCAGAACGGCCGTAAGGTGCCCGAGACAGCAATAGACCCATGGAGACAAGTCTGCTGGAGGACGATGTATTGAATCGGGACGCAATTTGAGTGATCCATCGTCATTAGGTGGCCCTGAACGTTACAATTCACTATCAGTTTTTCGTCCGATTCGAAAATATTTGACTCACAGCAGAACGGCCATAAGGTGCCCTAGGCAGCAATAGACGCATGGAGACAAGTCTGCTGGAGGACGAAGTATTGAATCGGGACGCAATTTGAGTGTTCCATCGTCATTAGGAGGCCCTGAACGTTACAATTCACTATCAGTTTTTCGTCCGATTCGAAAATCTTTGAGTCACAACAGGCCTGCCATAAGGTGCCCGAGGCAGCAATCGACCCATGGAGACAAGTCTGCTGGAGGACGATGTATTGAATCGGGACGCAATTTGAGTGATCCATCGTCATTAGGTGGCCCTGAACGTTACAATTCACTATCACTTTTTCGTCCCATTCGATAATCTAGATTCACAGCAGAACGGCCATAAGGTGCCCGAGGCAGCAATAGACCCATGGAGTCAACTCGGCTGGAGGACGATGTATTGAATCGGGACGCAATTTGAGTGATCCATCGTCATTATGAGCCCCTGAACGTTACAATTCACTATCAGTTTTTCGTCACATTCGATAATCTAGACTCACAGCAGAACGGCCATAAGGTGCCCGAGGCAGCAATAGACCCATGGAGTCAAGTCTGCTGGAGGACGATGTATTGAATCGGGACGCAATTTGAGTGTTCCATCGTCATTAGGAGGCCCTGACCGTTACAATTCACTATCAGTTTTTCGTCCGATTCGAAAATCTTTGACTCACAGCAGAACGGCCATAAGGTGCCCGAGCCAGCAATAGACCCATGGAGACAAGTCGGCTGGAGGACGATGTATTAAATCGGGACGCAATTTGAGTGATCCATCGTCATTAGGTGGCCCTAAAAGTTACAATTCACTATCAGTTTTTCGTCCGATTCGAAAATCTTTGACTCACAGCAGAACGGCCATATGGTGCCCGAGGTAGCAATAGACCCATAGAGACAAGTCTGTTGGAGGACGAGGTATTGAATCGGGGCGCAATTTGAGTGTTCCATCGTCATTAGGAGGCCCTGAACGTTACAATTCACTATCAGTTTTTCGTCCGATTCGAAAATCTTTGACTAACAGCAGAACGGCCATAAGGTGACCGAGACAGCAATAGACCCATGGAGACAAGTCTGCTGGAGGACAATGTAATGAATCGGGACGCAATTTGAGTGTTCCATCGTCATTAGGAGGCCCTGAACGTTACAATTCACTATCAGTTTTTCGTCCGATTCGAAAATCTTTGACTCACAGCATAACGGCCATAAGGTGCCCGAGGCAGCAATAGACACATGGAGACAAGTCGGCTGGAGGACGATGTATTAAATCGGTACGCCATTTGAGTGATCCATCGTCATTAGGTGGCCCTGAAAGTTACAATTCACTATCAGTTTTTCGTCCGATTCGAAAATCTTTGACTCACAGCAGAAGGACCATAAGGTGCCCGAGGCAGCAATAGACCCATGGAGACAAGTCGGCTGGAGGACGATGTATTAAATCGGGACGCAATTTGAGTGTTCCATCGTCATTAGGAGGCCCTCAATGTCACAATTAACCATCAGTTTTTCGTCCCATTCGATAATCTAGACTCACGGGAGAACGACCATAAGGTGCCCGAGGCAGCAATAGACCCATGGAGACAAGTCTGCTGGAGGACGATGTATTGAATCGGGACGCAATTTGAGTGATCAATCGTCATTAGGTGGTCCTGAACGTTACATTTCACTATCAGTTTTTCGTCCGATTGGAAAATCTTTGACTCACAGCATAACGGACATAAGGTGCCCGAGGCAGCAATAGACCCATAGAGACAAGCCTGTTGGAGGTCGAGGTATTGAATCGGGACGCAATTTGAGTGTTCCATCGTCATTAGGAGGCCCTGAACGTTACAATTCACTATCAGTTTTTTGTCCCATTCGATAATCTAGACTCACAGCAGAACGGCCATAAGGTGCCCGAGGCAGCAATAGACCCATGGAGTCAAGTCGGCTGGAGGACGATGTATTGAATCGGGACGCAATTTGAGTGATCCATCGTCATTAGGTGGCCCTGAACGTTACAATTCACTATCAGTTTTTCGTCCGATTCGAAAATATTTGACTCACAGCAGAACGGCCATAAGGTGCCCTAGGCAGCAATAGACGCATGGAGACAAGTCTGCTGGAGGACGAAGTATTGAATCGGGACGCAATTTGAGTGTTCCATCGTCATTAGGAGGCCCTGAACGTTACAATTCACTATCAGTTTTTCGTCCGATTCGAAAATCTTTGAGTCACAACAGGCCTGCCATAAGGTGCCCGAGGCAGCAATCGACCCATGGAGACAAGTCTGCTGGAGGACGATGTATTGAATCGGGACGCAATTTGAGTGATCCATCGTCATTAGGTGGCCCTGAACGTTACAATTCACTATCAGTTTTTCGTCCCATTCGATAATCTAGATTCACAGCAGAACGGCCATAAGGTGCCCGAGGCAGCAATAGACCCATGGAGTCAACTCGGCTGGAGGACGATGTATTGAATCGGGACGCAATTTGAGTGATCCATCGTCATTAGGAGCCCCTGAACGTTACAATTCACTATCAGTTTTTCGTCACATTCGATAATCTAGACTCACAGCAGAACGGCCATAAGGTGCCCGAGGCAGCAATAGACCCATGGAGTCAAGTCGGCTGGAGGACGATGTATTGAATCGGGACGCAATTTTAGTGTTCCATCGTCATTAGGAGGCCCTGAACGTTACAGTTCACTATCAGTTTTTCGTCCGATTCGAAAATCTTTGAGTCACAGCTGAACGGCCATAAGGTGCCCGAGGCTGCAATAGACCCATGGAGACAGTCTGCTGCGAGGACAATGTATTGAATCGGGACGCAATTTGAGTGTTCCATCGTCATTAGGAGGCCCTGAACGTTACAATTCACTATCAGTTTTTTGTCCCATTCGATAATCTAGACTCACAGCAGAACGGCCATAAGGTGCCCGAGGCAGCAATAGACCCATGGAGTCAAGTCGGCTGGAGGACGATGTATTGAATCGGGACGCAATTTGAGTGATCCATCGTCATTAGGTGGCCCTGAAAGTTACAATTCACTATCAGTTTTTCGTCACATTCGATAATCTAGACTCACAGCAGAACGGCCATAAGGTGCCCGAGGCAGCAATAGACCCATGGAGTCAAGTCGGCTGGAGGAGGATGTATTGAATCGGGACGCAATTTGAGTGATCCATCGTCATTAGGTGGCCCTGAACGTTACAATTCACTATCAGTTTTTCGTCCCATTCGATAATCTAGACTCACAGCAGAACGGCCATAAGGTGCCCGAGGCAGCAATAGACCCATGGAGTCAAGTCGGCTGGAGGACGATGTATTGAATCGGGACGCAATTTGAGTGATCCATCGTCATTAGGTGGCCCTGAAAGTTACAATTCACTATCAGTTTTTCGTCCGATTCGAAAATCTTTGACTCACAGCAGAACGGCCATAAGGTGCCCGAGGCAGCAATAGACCCATGGAGACAAGTCGGCTGGAGGACGATGTATTGAATCGGGACGCAATTTTAGTGTTCCATCGTCATTAGGAGGCCCTGAACGTTACAGTTCACTATCAGTTTTTCGTCCGATTCGAAAATCTTTGAGTCACAGCTGAACGGCCATAAGGTGCCCGAGGCTGCAATAGACCCATGGAGACAGTCTGCTGCGAGGACAATGTATTGAATCGGGACGCAATTTGAGTGTTCCATCGTCATTAGGAGGCCCTGAATGTTACAATTAACTATCAGTTTTTCGTCCCATTCGATAATCTAGACTCACGGGAGAACGACCATAAGGTGCCCGAGGCAGCAATAGCCCCATGGAGAGAAGTGTGCTGGAGGAGGAGGTATTTAATCGGGACGCAATTTGAGTGTTCCATCGTCATTAGGAGGCCCTGAACGTTACAATTCACTATCAGTTTTTCGTCCGATTCGAAAATCTTTGACTCACAGCAGAACGGCCATAAGGTGCCCGAGGCAGCAATAGACCCATGGAGACAAGTCTGCTGGAGGACGATGTATTGATTCGGGATGCAATTTGAGTGATCCATCGTCATTAGGTGGCCCTGAACGTTACAATTCACTATCAATTTTTCGTCCGATTCGAAAATCTTTAAGGTGCCCGAGGCAGCAATAGACCCATGGAGACAAGTCTGCTGGAGGACGAGGTAGAGAATCGGGACGCAATTTGAGTGTTCCATCGTCATTAGGAGCCCCTGACCGTTACAATTCACTATCAGTTTTTCGTCCGATTCGAAAATCTTTGACTCACAGCAGAACGGCCATAAGGTGCCCGAGGCAGCAATAGACCCATGGAGACAAGTCGGCTGGAGGACGATGTATTAAATCGGGACGCAATTTGAGTGATCCATCGTCATTAGGTGGCCCTGAAAGTTACAATTCACTATCAGTTTTTCGTCCGATTCGAAAAACTTTGACTCACAGCAGAACGACCATAAGGTGCCCGAGGCAGCAATAGACCCATGGAGACAAGTCTGCTGGAGGACGATGTATTGAATCGGGACGCAATTTGAGTGATCCATCGTCATTAGGTGGCCCTGAACGTTAATTTTCACTATCTGTTTTTCGTCCGATTCGAAAATCTTTGACTCACAGCATAACGCCCATAAGGTGCCCGAGGTAGCAATAGACCCATAGAGACAAGTCTGTTGGAGGACGAGGTATTGAATCGGGGCGCAATTTGAGTGTTCCATCGTCATTAGGAGGCCCTGAACGTTACAATTCACTATCAGTTTTTCGTCCGATTCGAAAATCTTTGACTAACAGCAGAACGGCCATAAGGTGACCGAGACAGCAATAGACCCATGGAGACAAGTCTGCTGGAGGACAATGTAATGAATCGGGACGCAATTTGAGTGTTCCATCGTCATTAGGAGGCCCTGAACGTTACAATTCACTATCAGTTTTTCGTCCGATTCGAAAATCTTTGACTCACAGCATAACGGCCATAAGGTGCCCGAGGCAGCAATAGACCCATGGAGACAAGTCGGCTGGAGGACGATGTATTAAATCGGTACGCCATTTGAGTGATCCATCGTCATTAGGTGGCCCTGAAAGTTACAATTCACTATCAGTTTTTCGTCCGATTCGAAAATCTTTGACTCACAGCAGAAGGACCATAAGGTGCCCGAGGCAGCAATAGACCCATGGAGACAAGTCGGCTGGAGGACGATGTATTAAATCGGGACGCAATTTGAGTGTTCCATCGTCATTAGGAGGCCCTCAATGTCACAATTAACCATCAGTTTTTCGTCCCATTCGATAATCTAGACTCACGGGAGAACGACCATAAGGTGCCCGAGGCAGCAATAGACCCATGGAGACAAGTCTGCTGGAGGACGATGTATTGAATCGGGACGCAATTTGATTGTTCCATCGTCATTAGGTGGCCCTGAATGTTACAATTAACTATCAGTTTTTCGTCCCATTCGATAATCTAGAGTCACAGCAGAACGGCCATAAGGTGCCCGAGGCAGCAATAGACCCATGGAGTCAAGTCGGCTGGAAGACGATGTATTGGATCGGGACGCAATTTGTGTGGTCCATCGTCATTAGGTGGCACTGAATGTTACAATTCACTATCAGTTTTTCGTCCGATTCGAAAATCTTTGACTCACAGCAGAACGGCCTTAAGGTGACCGAGACAGCAATAGACCCATGGAGACAAGTCTGCTGGAGGACAATGTAATGAATCGGGACGCAATTTGAGTGTTCCATCGTCATTAGGAGGCCCTGAACGTTACAATTCACTATCAGTTTTTCGTCCGATTCGAAAATCTTTGACTAACAGCAGAACGGCCATAAGGTGACCGAGACAGCAATAGACCCATGGAGACAAGTCTGCTGGAGGACAATGTAATGAATCGGGACGCAATTTGAGTGTTCCATCGTCATTAGGAGGCCCTGAACGTTACAATTCACTATCAGTTTTTCGTCCGATTCGAAAATCTTTGACTCACAGCATAACGGCCATAAGGTGCCCGAGGCAGCAATAGACCCATGGAGACAAGTCGGCTGGAGGACGATGTATTAAATCGGTACGCCATTTGAGTGATCCATCGTCATTAGGTGGCCCTGAAAGTTACAATTCACTATCAGTTTTTCGTCCGATTCGAAAATCTTTGACTCACAGCAGAAGGACCATAAGGTGCCCGAGGCAGCAATAGACCCATGGAGACAAGTCGGCTGGAGGACGATGTATTAAATCGGGACGCAATTTGAGTGTTCCATCGTCATTAGGAGGCCCTGAATGTCACAATTAACCATCAGTTTTTCGTCCCATTCGATAATCTAGACTCACGGGAGAACGACCATAAGGTGCCCGAGGCAGCAATAGACCCATGGAGACAAGTCTGCTGGAGGACGATGTATTGAATCGGGACGCAATTTGAGTGATCAATCGTCTTTAGGTGGTCCTGAACGTTACATTTCACTATCAGTTTTTCGTCCGATTGGAAAATCTTTGACTCACAGCATAACGGACATAAGGTGCCCGAGGCAGCAATAGACCCATAGAGACAAGCCTGTTGGAGGTCGAGGTATTGAATCGGGACGCAATTTGAGTGTTCCATCGTCATTAGGAGGCCCTGAACGTTACAATTCACTATCAGTTTTTTGTCCCATTCGATAATCTAGACTCACAGCAGAACGGCCATAAGGTGCCCGAGGCAGCAATAGACCCATGGAGTCAAGTCGGCTGGAGGACGATGTATTGAATCGGGACGCAATTTGAGTGATCCATCGTCATTAGGTGGCCCTGAACGTTACAATTCACTATCAGTTTTTCGTCCGATTCGAAAATATTTGACTCACAGCAGAACGGCCAAAAGGTGCCCTAAGCAGCAATAGACGCATGGAGACAAGTCTGCTGGAGGACGAAGTATTGAATCGGGACGCAATTTGAGTGTTCCATCGTCATTAGGAGGCCCTGAACGTTACAATTCACTATCAGTTTTTCGTCCGATTCGAAAATCTTTGAGTCACAACAGGCCTGCCATAAGGTGCCCGAGGCAGCAATCGACCCATGGAGACAAGTCTGCTGGAGGACGATGTATTGAATCGGGACGCAATTTGAGTGATCCATCGTCATTAGGTGGCCCTGAACGTTACAATTCACTATCAGTTTTTCGTCCCATTCGATAATCTAGATTCACAGCAGAACGGCCATAAGGTGCCCGAGGCAGCAATAGACCCATGGAGTCAACTCGGCTGGAGGACGATGTATTGAATCGGGACGCAATTTGAGTGATCCATCGTCATTATGAGCCCCTGAACGTTACAATTCACTATCAGTTTTTCGTCACATTCGATAATCTAGACTCACAGCAGAACGGCCATAAGGTGCCCGAGGCAGCAATAGACCCATGGAGTCAAGTCGGCTGGAGGACGATGTATTGAATCGGGACGCAATTTGAGTGATCCATCGTCATTAGGTGGCCCTGAACGTTACAATTCACTATCAGTTTTTCGTCCCATTCGATAATCTAGACTCACAGCAGAACGGCCATAAGGTGCCCGAGGCAGCAATAGACCCATGGAGTCAAGTCGGCTGGAGGACGATGTATTGAATCGGGACGCAATTTGAGTGATCCATCGTCATTAGGTGGCCCTGAAAGTTACAATTCACTATCAGTTTTTCGTCCGATTCGAAAATTTTTGACTCACAGCAGAACGGCCATAAGGTGCCCGAGGCAGCAATCGACCCATGGAGACAAGTCTGCTGGAGGACGATGTATTGAATCGGGACGCAATTTGAGTGATCCATCGTCATTAGGTGGCCCTGAACGTTACAATTCACTATCAGTTTTTCGTCCCATTCGATAATCTAGATTCACAGCAGAACGGCCATAAGGTGCCCGAGGCAGCAATAGACCCATGGAGTCAACTCGGCTGGAGGACGATGTATTGAATCGGGACGCAATTTGAGTGATCCATCGTCATTAGGAGCCCCTGAACGTTACAATTCACTATCAGTTTTTCGTCACATTCGATAATCTAGACTCACAGCAGAACGGCCATAAGGTGCCCGAGGCAGCAATAGACCCATGGAGTCAAGTCGGCTGGAGGACGATGTATTGAATCGGGACGCAATTTGAGTGATCCATCGTCATTAGGTGGCCCTGAACGTTACAATTCACTATCAGTTTTTCGTCCCATTCGATAATCTAGACTCACAGCAGAACGGCCATAAGGTGCCCGAGGCAGCAATAGATCCATGGAGTCAAGTCGGCTGGAGGACGATGTATTGAATCGGGACGCAATTTGAGTGATCCTTCGTCATTAGGTGGCCCTGAAAGTTACAATTCACTATCAGTTTTTCGTCCGATTCGAAAATCTTTGACTCACAGCAGAACGGCCATAAGGTGCCCGAGGCAGCAATAGACCCATGGAGACAAGTCGGCTGGAGGACGATGTATTGAATCGGGACGCAATTTTAGTGTTCCATCGTCATTAGGAGGCCCTGAACGTTACAGTTCACTATCAGTTTTTCGTCCGATTCGAAAATCTTTGAGTCACAGCTGAACGGCCATAAGGTGCCCGAGGCTGCAATAGACCCATGGAGACAGTCTGCTGCGAGGACAATGTATTGAATCGGGACGCAATTTGAGTGTTCCATCGTCATTAGGAGGCCCTGAACGTTACAATTCACTATCAGTTTTTTGTCCCATTCGATAATCTAGACTCACAGCAGAACGGCCATAAGGTGCCCGAGGCAGCAATAGACCCATGGAGTCAAGTCGGCTGGAGGACGATGTATTGAATCGGGACGCAATTTGAGTGATCCATCGTCATTAGGTGGCCCTGAACGTTACAATTCACTATCAGTTTTTCGTCCGATTCGAAAATATTTGACTCACAGCAGAACGGCCATAAGGTGCCCTAGGCAGCAATAGACGCATGGAGACAAGTCTGCTGGAGGACGAAGTATTGAATCGGGACGCAATTTGAGTGTTCCATCGTCATTAGGAGGCCCTGAACGTTACAATTCACTATCAGTTTTTCGTCCGATTCGAAAATCTTTGAGTCACAACAGGCCTGCCATAAGGTGCCCGAGGCAGCAATCGACCCATGGAGACAAGTCTGCTGGAGGACGATGTATTGAATCGGGACGCAATTTGAGTGATCCATCGTCATTAGGTGGCCCTGAACGTTACAATTCACTATCATTTTTTCGTCCCATTCGATAATCTAGATTCACAGCAGAACGGCCATAAGGTGCCCGAGGCAGCAATAGACCCATGGAGTCAACTCGGCTGGAGGACGATGTATTGAATCGGGACGCAATTTGAGTGATCCATCGTCATTATGAGCCCCTGAACGTTACAATTCACTATCAGTTTTTCGTCACATTCGATAATCTAGACTCACAGCAGAACGGCCATAAGGTGCCCGAGGCAGCAATAGATCCATGGAGTCAAGTCGGCTGGAGGACGATGTATTGAATCGGGACGCAATATGAGTGATCCATCGTCATTAGGTGGCCCTGAACGTTACAATTCACTATCAGTTTTTCGTCCCATTCGATAATCTAGACTCACAGCAGAACGGCCATAAGGTGCCCGAGGCAGCAATAGACCCATGGAGTCAAGTCGGCTGGAGGACGATGTATTGAATCGGGACGCAATTTGAGTGATCCATCGTCATTAGGTGGCCCTGAAAGTTACAATTCACTATCAGTTTTTCGTCCGATTCGAAAATTTTTGACTCACAGCAGAACGGCCATAAGGTGCCCGAGGCAGCAATAGACTCATGGAGACAAGTCGGCTGGAGGACGATGTATTGAATCGGGACGCAATTTTAGTGTTCCATCGTCATTAGGAGGCCCTGAACGTTACAATTCACTATCAGTTTTTCGTCCGATTCGAAAATCTTTGAGTCACAACAGGCCTGCCATAAGGTGCCCGAGGCAGCAATCGACCCATGGAGACAAGTCTGCTGGAGGACGATGTATTGAATCGGGACGCAATTTGAGTGATCCATCGTCATTAGGTGGCCCTGAACGTTACAATTCACTATCAGTTTTTCGTCCCATTCGATAATCTAGATTCACAGCAGAACGGCCATAAGGTGCCCGAGGCAGCAATAGACCCATGGAGTCAACTCGGCTGGAGGACGATGTATTGAATCGGGACGCAATTTGAGTGATCCATCGTCATTAGGAGCCCCTGAACGTTACAATTCACTATCAGTTTTTCGTCACATTCGATAATCTAGACTCACAGCAGAACGGCCATAAGGTGCCCGAGGCAGCAATAGACCCATGGAGTCAAGTCGGCTGGAGGACGATGTATTGAATCGGGACGCAATTTGAGTGATCCATCGTCATTAGGTGGCCCTGAACGTTACAATTCACTATCAGTTTTTCGTCCCATTCGATAATCTAGACTCACAGCAGAACGGCCATAAGGTGCCCGAGGCAGCAATAGACCCATGGAGTCAAGTCGGCTGGAGGACGATGTATTGAATCGGGACGCAATTTGAGTGATCCATCGTCATTAGGTGGCCCTGAAAGTTACAATTCACTATCAGTTTTTCGTCCGATTCGAAAATCTTTGACTCACAGCAGAACGGCCATAAGGTGCCCGAGGCAGCAATAGACCCATGGAGACAAGTCGGCTGGAGGACGATGTATTGAATCGGGACGCAATTTTAGTGTTCCATCGTCATTAGGAGGCCCTGAACGTTACAGTTCACTATCAGTTTTTCGTCCGATTCGAAAATCTTTGAGTCACAGCTGAACGGCCATAAGGTGCCCGAGGCTGCAATAGACCCATGGAGACAGTCTGCTGCGAGGACAATGTATTGAATCGGGACGCAATTTGAGTGTTCCATCGTCATTAGGAGGCCCTGAATGTTACAATTAACTATCAGTTTTTCGTCCCATTCGATAATCTAGACTCACGGGAGAACGACCATAAGGTGCCCGAGGCAGCAATAGCCCCATGGAGAGAAGTGTGCTGGAGGACGAGGTATTTAATCGGGACGCAATTTGAGTGTTCCATCGTCATTATGAGGCCCTGAACGTTACAATTCACTATCAGTTTTTCGTCCGATTCGAAAATCTTTGACTCACAGCAGAACGGCCATAAGGTGCCCGAGGCAGCAATAGACCCATGGAGACAAGTCTGCTGGAGGACGATGTATTGATTCGGGATGCAATTTGAGTGATCCATCGTCATTAGGTGGCCCTGAACGTTACAATTCACTATAAATTTTTCGTCCGATTCGAAAATCTTTAAGGTGCCCGAGGCAGCAATAGACCCATGGAGACAAGTCTGCTGGAGGACGAGGTAGAGAATCGGGACGCAATTTGAGTGTTCCATCGTCATTAGGAGGCCCTGACCGTTACAATTCACTATCAGTTTTTCGTCCGATTCGAAAATCTTTGACTCACAGCAGAACGGCCATAAGGTGCCCGAGGCAGCAATAGACCCATGGAGACAAGTCGGCTGGAGGACGATGTATTAAATCGGGACGCAATTTGAGTGATCCATCGTCATTAGGTGGCCCTGAAAGTTACAATTCACTATCAGTTTTTCGTCCGATTCGAAAAACTTTGACTCACAGCAGAACGACCATAAGGTGCCCGAGGCAGCAATAGACCCATGGAGACAAGTCTGCTGGAGGACGATGTATTGAATCGGGACGCAATTTGAGTGATCCATCGTCATTAGGTGGCCCTGAACGTTAATTTTCACTATCTGTTTTTCGTCCGATTCGAAAATCTTTGACTCACAGCATAACGCCCATAAGGTGCCCGAGGTAGCAATAGACCCATAGAGACAAGTCTGTTGGAGGACGAGGTATTGAATCGGGGCGCAATTTGAGTGTTCCATCGTCATTAGGAGGCCCTGAACGTTACAATTCACTATCAGTTTTTCGTCCGATTCGAAAATCTTTGACTAACAGCAGAACGGCCATAAGGTGACCGAGACAGCAATAGACCCATGGAGACAAGTCTGCTGGAGGACAATGTAATGAATCGGGACGCAATTTGAGTGTTCCATCGTCATTAGGAGGCCCTGAACGTTACAATTCACTATCAGTTTTTCGTCCGATTCGAAAATCTTTGACTCACAGCATAACGGCCATAAGGTGCCCGAGGCAGCAATAGACCCATGGAGACAAGTCGGCTGGAGGACGATGTATTAAATCGGTACGCCATTTGAGTGATCCATCGTCATTAGGTGGCCCTGAAAGTTACAATTCACTATCAGTTTTTCGTCCGATTCGAAAATCTTTGACTCACAGCAGAAGGACCATAAGGTGCCCGAGGCAGCAATAGACCCATGGAGACAAGTCGGCTGGAGGACGATGTATTAAATCGGGACGCAATTTGAGTGTTCCATCGTCATTAGGAGGCCCTCAATGTCACAATTAACCATCAGTTTTTCGTCCCATTCGATAATCTAGACTCACGGGAGAACGACCATAAGGTGCCCGAGGCAGCAATAGACCCATGGAGACAAGTCTGCTGGAGGACGATGTATTGAATCGGGACGCAATTTGATTGTTCCATCGTCATTAGGTGGCCCTGAATGTTACAATTAACTATCAGTTTTTCGTCCCATTCGATAATCTAGAGTCACAGCAGAACGGCCATAAGGTGCCCGAGGCAGCAATAGACCCATGGAGTCAAGTCGGCTGGAAGACGATGTATTGGATCGGGACGCAATTTGTGTCGTCCATCGTCATTAGGTGGCACTGAATGTTACAATTCACTATCAGTTTTTCGTCCGATTCGAAAATCTTTGACTCACAGCAGAACGGCCTTAAGGTGACCGAGACAGCAATAGACCCATGGAGACAAGTCTGCTGGAGGACAATGTAATGAATCGGGACGCAATTTGAGTGTTCCATCGTCATTAGGAGGCCCTGAACGTTACAATTCACTATCAGTTTTTCGTCCGATTCGAAAATCTTTGACTCACAACAGAACGGCCATAAGGTGCCCGAGGCAGCAATAGACCCATGGAGACAAGTCTACTGGAGGACGATGTATTGAATCGGGACGCAATTTGAGTGATCCATCGTCATTAGGTGGCCCTGAACGTTACAATTCACTATCAGTTTTTCGTCCGATTCGAAAATCTTTGACTCACAGCAGAACGGCCATAAGGTGCCCGTGCAGCAATAGACCCATAGAGACAAGTCTGCTGGAGGACGATGTATTGAATCGGGACGCAATTTGAGTGATTCATCGTCATTAGGTGGCCCTGAACGTTACAATTCACTATCAGTTTTTCGTCCGATTCGAAAATTGTTAAGGTGCCAGAGGCAGCAATAGACCCATGGAGACAAGTCTGCTGGAGGACGAGGTATTGAATGGGGACGCAATTTGAGTGTTCCATCGTCATTAGGAGGCCCTGAACGTTACAATTCACTATCAGTTTTTCGTCCGATTCGAAAATCTTTGACTCACAGCAGAACGGCCGTAAGGTGCCCGAGACAGCAATAGACCCATGGAGACAAGTCTGCTGGAGGACGATGTATTGAATCGGGACGCAATTTGAGTGTTCCATCGTCATTAGGAGGCCCTGACCGTTACAATTCACTATCAGTTTTTCGTCCGATTCGAAAATCTTTGACTCACAGCAGAACGGCCATAAGGTGCCCGAGCCAGCAATAGACCCATGGAGACAAGTCGGCTGGAGGACGATGTATTAAATCGGGACGCAATTTGAGTGATCCATCGTCATTAGGTGGCCCTAAAAGTTACAATTCACTATCAGTTTTTCGTCCGATTCGAAAATCTTTGACTCACAGCAGAACGGCCATAAGGTGCCCGAGGTAGCAATAGACCCATAGAGACAAGTCTGTTGGAGGACGAGGTATTGAATCGGGGCGCAATTTGAGTGTTCCATCGTCATTAGGAGGCCCTGAACGTTACAATTCACTATCAGTTTTTCGTCCGATTCGAAAATCTTTGACTAACAGCAGAACGGCCATAAGGTGACCGAGACAGCAATAGACCCATGGAGACAAGTCTGCTGGAGGACAATGTAATGAATCGGGACGCAATTTGAGTGTTCCATCGTCATTAGGAGGCCCCGAACGTTACAATTCACTATCAGTTTTTCGTCCGATTCGAAAATCTTTGACTCACAGCAGAACGGCCATAAGGTGCCCGAGGCAGCAATAGACCCATGGAGACAAGTCGGCTGGAGGACGATGTATTAAATCGGTACGCCATTTGAGTGATCCATCGTCATTAGGTGGCCCTGAAAGTTACAATTCACTATCAGTTTTTCGTCCGATTCGAAAATCTTTGACTCACAGCAGAAGGACCATAAGGTGCCCGAGGCAGCAATAGACCCATGGAGACAAGTCGGCTGGAGGACGATGTATTGAATCGGGACGCAATTTGAGTGTTCCATCGTCATTAGGAGGCCCTCAATGTCACAATTAACCATCAGTTTTTCGTCCCATTCGATAATCTAGACTCACGGGAGAACGACCATAAGGTGCCCGAGGCAGCAATAGACCCATGGAGACAAGTCTGCTGGAGGACGATGTATTGAATCGGGACGCAATTTGAGTGATCAATCGTCATTAGGTGGTCCTGAACGTTACATTTCACTATCAGTTTTTCGTCCGATTGGAAAATCTTTGACTCACAGCATAACGGACATAAGGTGCCCGAGGCAGCAATAGACCCATAGAGACAAGCCTGTTGGAGGCCGAGGTATTGAATCGGGACGCAATTTGAGTGTTCCATCGTCATTAGGAGGCCCTGAAGGTTACAATTCACTATCAGTTTTTTGTCCGATTTGAAAATCTTTGACTAACAGCAGATTGGCCATAAGGTGCCCGAGGCAGCAATAGACCCATGGAGACCAGTCTGCTGGAGGACCATGTATTGAATCGGGACGCAATTTGAGTGTTCCATCGTCATTAGGAGGCTCTGAACGTTACAATTCACTATCAGTTTTTCGTCCGATTCGAAAATCTTTGATTCACAGCAGAACGGCCATAAGGTGCCCGAGGCAGCAATAGACCCATGGAGACAAGTCTGCTGGAGGACGATGTATTGAATCGGGACGCAATTTGAGTGATCCAACGTCATTAGGTGGCCCTGAACGTTACAATTCACTATCAGTTTTTCGTCCGATTCGAAATTCTTTGACTCACAGCAGAACGGCCATAAGGTGCCCGAGGCAGCAATAGACCCATGGAGACAAGTCTGCTGGAGAACGATGTGTTGAATCGGGACGCAATTTGAGTGATCCATCGTCATTAGGTGGCCCTGAACGTTACAATTCACTATCAGTTTTTCGTCCGATTCGAAAATCTTTGACTAACAGCAGAACGGCCATAAGGCGACCAAGACAGCAACAGACCCATGGAGACAAGTCAGCTCGAGGACGATGTATTGAATCGGGACGCAATTTGAGTGTTCCATCGTCATTAGGAGGCCCTGACCGTTAGAATTCACTATCAGGTTTTCGTCCGATTCGAAAATCTTTCACTCACAGCAGAACGGCCATAAGGTGCTCGAGCCAGCAATAGACCCATGGAGACAAGTCTGCTGGAGGACGATGTATTGAATCGGGACGCAATTTGAGTGTTCCATCCTCATTAGGAGGCCCTGAAAGTTACAATTCACTATCAGTTTTTCGTCCGATTCGAAAATCTTTGACTCACAGCAGAACGGCCATAATGTGCCCGAGGCAGCAATAGACCCATGGAGACAAGTTTGCTGGAGGACGATGTATTGAATCCGGACGCAATTTGAGTGATCTATCGTCATTAGGTGGCCCTGAACGTTACAATTCACTAGCAGTTTTTCCTCCCATTCGATAATCTAGACTCACAGCAGAACGGCCATAAGGTGCCCGAGGCAGCAATTACCCATAGAGTCAAGTCGGCTGGAGGACGATGTATTGAATCGGGACGAAATTTGTGTGGTCCATCGTCATTAGGTGGCCCTGAATGTTACAATTCACTATCAGTTTTTCGTCCGATTCGAAAATCTTTGACTCACAGCAGAACGGCCATAAGGTGCCCGAGGCAGCAATAGACCCATAGAGACAAGTCTGCTGGAGGACGATGTTTTGAATCCGGACGCAATTTGAGTGATCCAACGTCATTAGGTGGCCCTGAACGTTACAATTCACTATCAGTTTTTCGTCAGATTCGAAAATCTTTGACTTACAGCAGTACGGCCATAAGGTGCCCTAGGCAGCAATAGACCCATGGAGACAAGTCTGCTGGAGGGCGATGTATTGAATCGGGACGCAATTTGAGTGTTCCATCGTCATTAGGAGGCCCTGAACGTTACAATTCACTATCAGGTTTTCGTCCGATTCGAAAATCTTTGACTCACAGCAGAACGGCCATAAGGTGCCCGAGCCAGCAATAGACCCATGGAGGCAAGTCTGCTGGAGGACGATGTATTGAATCGGGACGCAATTTGAGTGTTCCATCCTCATTAGGAGGCCCTGAACGTTACAATTCACTATCAGTTTTTCGTCCGATTCGAAAATCTTTGACTCACAGCAGAACGGCCATAATGTGCCCGAGGCAGCAATAGACCCATGGAGACAAGTCTGCTGGAGGACGATGTATTGAATCCGGACGCAATTTGAGTGATCTATCGTCATTAGGTGGCCCTGAACGTTACAATTCACTAGCAGTTTTTCCTCCCATTCGATAATCTAGACTCACAGCAGAACGGCCATAAGGTGCCCGAGGCAGCAATTACCCATGGAGTCAAGTCGGCTGGAGGACGATGTATTGAATCGGGACGCAATTTGTGTGGTCCATCGTCATTAGGTGGCCCTGAATGTTACAATTCACTATCAGTTTTTCGTCCGATTCGAAAATCTTTGACTCACAGCAGAACGGCCATAAGGTGCCCGAGCCAGCAATAGACCCATGGAGACAAGTCTGCTGGAGGACGATGTATTGAATCGGGACGCAATTTGAGTGATCCATCGTCATTAGGTGGCCCTGAATGTTACAATTCGCTATCAGTTTTTCGTCCGATTCGAAAATCTTTGACTCACAGCAGAACGGCCATAAGGTGCCCGAGGCAGCAATAGACCCATCGAGACAAGACTGCTGGAGGACGATTTATTGAATCGGGACGCAATTTGAGTGTTCCATCGTCATTAGGAGGCCCTGAACGTTACAATTCACTATCAGTTTTTCGTCCGATTCGAAAATCTTTGACTCACAGCAGAACGACCATAATGTGCCCGAGGCAGCAATAGACCCATGGAGACAAGTCTGCTGGAGGACGATGTATTGAATCGGGACGCAATTTGAGTGTTCCATCGTCATTAGGTGGCCCTGAACGTTACAATTCACTATCAGTTTTTCCTCCCATTCGATAATCTAGACTCACAGCAGAATGGCCATAAGGTGCCCGAGGCAGCAATAGACCCATGGAGTCAAGTCGGCTGGAGGACGATGTATTGAATCAGGACGCAATTTGTGTGGTCCATCGTCATTAGGTGGCCCTGAATGTTACAATTCACTATCAGTTTTTCGTCCGATTCGAAAATCTTTGACTCACAGCAGAACGGCCATAAGGTGCCCGAGGCAGCAATAGACCCATGGTGACAAGTCTGCTGGAGGACAATGTAATGAATCGGGACGCAATTTGAGTGTTCCATCGTCATTAGGAGGCCCTGAACGTTACAATTCACTATCAGTTTTTCGTCCGATTCGAAAATCTTTGACTCACAACAGAACGGCCATAAGGTGCCCGAGGCAGCAATAGACCCATGGAGACAAGTCTGCTGGAGGACGATGTATTGAATCGGGACGCAATTTGAGTGATCCATCGTCATTAGGTGGCCCTGAACGTTACAATTCACTATCAGTTTTTCGTCCGATTCGAAAATCTTTGACTCACAGCAGAACGGCCATAAGGTGCCCGAGGCAGCAATAGACCCATAGAGACAAGTCTGCTGGAGGACGATGTATTGAATCGGGACGCAATTTGAGTGATCCATCGTCATTAGGTGGCCCTGAACGTTACAATTCACTATCAGCTTTTCGTTCGATTCGAAAATCTTTAAGGTGCCCGAGGCAGCAATAGACCCATGGAGACAAGTCTGCTGGAGGACGAGGTATTGAATCGGGACGCAATTTGAGTGTTCCATCGTCATTAGGAGGCCCTGAACGTTACAATTCACTATCAGTTTTTCGTCCGATTCGAAAATCTTTGACTCACAGCAGAACGGCCATAAGGTGCCCGAGGTAGCAATAGACCCATAGAGACAAGTCTGTTGGAGGACGAGGTATTGAATCGGGGCGCAATTTGAGTGTTCCATCGTCATTAGGACGCCCTGAACGTTACAATTCACTATCAGTTTTTCGTCCGATTCGAAAATCTTTGACTAACATTAGAACGGCCATAAGGTGACCGAGACAGCAATAGACCCATGGAGACAAGTCTGCTGGAGGACAATGTAATGAATCGGGACGCAATTTGAGTGTTCCATCGTCATTAGGAGGCCCTGAACGTTACAATTCACTATCAGTTTTTCGTCCGATTCGAAAATCTTTGACTCACAGCAGAACGGCCATAAGGTGCCCGAGGCAGCAATAGACCCATGGAGACAAGTCGGCTGGAGGACGATGTATTAAATCGGTACGCAATTTGAGTGATCCATCGTCATTAGGTGGCCCTGAAAGTTACAATACACTATCAGTTTTTCGTCCGATTCGAAAATCTTTGACTCACAGCAGAAGGACCATAAGGTGCCCGAGGCAGCAATAGACCCATGGAGACAAGTCGGCTGGAGGACGATGTATTGAATCGGGACGCAATTTGAGTGTTCCATCGTCATTAGGAGGCCCTCAATGTCACAATTAACCATCAGTTTTTCGTCCCATTCGATAATCTAGACTCACGGGAGAACGACCATAAGGTGCCCGAGGCAGCAATAGACCCATGGAGACAAGTCTGCTGGAGGACGATGTATTGAATCGGGACGCAATTTGAGTGATCAATCGTCATTAGGTGGTCCTGAACGTTACATTTCACTATCAGTTTTTCGTCCGATTGGTAAATCTTTGACTCACAGCATAACGGACATAAGGTGCCCGAGGCAGCAATAGACCCATAGAGACAAGCCTGTTGGAGGCCGAGGTATTAAATCGGGACGCAATTTAAGTGTTCCATCGTCATTAGGAGGCCCTGAACGTTACAATTCACTATCAGTTTTTTGTCCGATTTGAAAATCTTTGACTAACAGCAGATTGGCCATAAGGTGCCCGAGGCAGCAATAGACCCATGGAGACCAGTCTGCTGGAGGACCATGTATTGAATCGGGACGCAATTTGAGTGTTCCATCGTCATTAGGAGGCTCTGAACGTTACAATTCACTATCAGTTTTTCGTCCGATTCGAAAATCTTTGATTCACAGCAGAACGGCCATAAGGTGCCCGAGGCAGCAATAGACCCATGGAGACAAGTCTGCTGGAGGACGATGTATTGAATCGGGACGCAATTTGAGTGATCCAACGTCATTAGGTGGCCCTGAACGTTACAATTCACTATCAGTTTTTCGTCCGATTCGAAATTCTTTGACTCACAGCAGAACGGCCATAAGGTGCCCGAGGTAGCAATAGACCCATGGAGACAAGTCTGCTGGAGAACGATGTGTTGAATCGGGACGCAATTTGAGTGATCCATCGTCATTAGGTGGCCCTGAACGTTACAATTCACTATCAGTTTTTCGTCCGATTCGAAAATCTTTGACTAACAGCAGAACGGCCATAAGGTGACCAAGACAGCAACAGACCCATGGAGACAAGTCTGCTCGAGGACGATGTATTGAATCGGGACGCAATTTGAGTGTTCCATCGTCATTAGGAGGCCCTGACCGTTACAATTCACTATCAGTTTTTCGTCCGATTCGAAAATCTTTGACTCACAGCAGAACGGCCATAAGGTGCCCGAGGCAGCAATAGACCCATGGAGACAAGTCTGCTGGAGGACCATGTATTGAATCTGGACGAAATTTGAGTGTTCCATCGTCATTAGGAGGCCCTGAACGTTACAATTCACTATCAGGTTTTCGTCCGATTCGAAAATCTTTGACTCACAGCAGAACGGCCATAAGGTGCCCGAGGTAGCAATAGACCCATAGAGACAAGTCTGTTGGAGGACGAGGTATTGAATCGGGGCGCAATTTGAGTGTTCCATCGTCATTAGGAGGCCCTGAACGTTACAATTCACTATCAGTTTTTCGTCCGATTCGAAAATCTTTGACTAACATTAGAACGGCCATAAGGTGACCGAGACAGCAATAGACCCATGGAGACAAGTCTGCTGGAGGACAATGTAATGAATCGGGACGCAATTTGAGTGTTCCATCGTCATTAGGAGGCCCTGAACGTTACAATTCACTATCAGTTTTTCGTCCGATTCGAAAATCTTTGACTCACAGCAGAACGGCCATAATGTGCCCGAGGCAGCAATAGACCCATGGAGACAAGTTTTCTGGAGGACGATGTATTGAATCCGGACGCAATTTGAGTGATCTATCGTCATTAGGTGGCCCTGAACGTTACAATTCACTAGCAGTTTTTCCTCCCATTCGATAATCTAGACTCACAGCAGAACGGCCATAAGGTGCCCGAGGCAGCAATTACCCATAGAGTCAAGTCGGCTGGAGGACGATGTATTGAATCGGGACGCAATTTGTGTGGTCCATCGTCATTAGGTGGCCCTGAATGTTACAATTCACTATCAGTTTTTCGTCCGATTCGAAAATCTTTGACTCACAGCAGAACGGCCATAAGGTGCCCGAGGCAGCAATAGACCCATGGAGACAAGTCTGCTGGAGGACGATGTATTGAATCCGGACGCAATTTGAGTGATCCAACGTCATTAGGTGGCCCTGAACGTTACAATTCACTATCAGTTTTTCGTCAGATTCGAAAATCTTTGACTTACAGCAGTACGGCCGTAAGGTGCCCTAGGCAGTAATAGACCCATGGAGACAAGTCTGCTGGAGGGCGATGTATTGAATCGGGACGCAATTTGAGTGTTCCATCGTCATTAGGAGGCCCTGAACGTTACAATTCACTATCAGGTTTTCGTCGGATTCGAAAATCTTTGACTCACAGCAGAACGGCCATAAGGTGCCCGAGCCAGCAATAGACCCATGGAGGCAAGTCTGCTGGAGGACGATGTATTGAATCGGGACGCAATTTGAGTGTTCCATCCTCATTAGGAGGCCCTGAACGTTACAATTCACTATCAGTTTTTCGTCCGATTCGAAAATCTTTGACTCACAGCAGAACGGCCATAATGTGCCCGAGGCAGCAATAGACCCATGGAGACAAGTCTGCTGGAGGACGATGTATTGAATCCGGACGCAATTTGAGTGATCTATCGTCATTAGGTGGCCCTGAACGTTACAATTCACTAGCAGTTTTTCCTCCCATTCGATAATCTAGACTCACAGCAAAACGGCCATAAGGTGCCCGAGGCAGCAATTACCCATGGAGTCAAGTCGGCTGGAGGACGATGTATTGAATCGGGACGCAATTTGTGTGGTCCATCGTCATTAGGTGGCCCTGAATGTTACAATTCACCATCAGTTTTTCGTCCGATTCGAAAATCTTTGACTCACAGCAGAACGGCCATAAGGTGCCCGAGGCAGCAATAGACCCATGGAGACAAGTCTGCTGGAGGACGATGTATTGAATCCGGACGCAATTTGAGTGATCCAACGTCATTAGGTGGCCCTGAACGTTACAATTCACTATCAGTTTTTCGTCAGATTCGAAAATCTTTGACTTACAGCAGTACGGCCATAAGGTGCCCTAGGCAGCAATAGACCCATGGAGACAAGTCTGCTGGAGGGCGATGTATTGAATCGGGACGCAATTTGAGTGTTCCATCGTCATTAGGAGGCCCTGAACGTTACAATTCACTATCAGGTTTTCGTCCGATTCGAAAATCTTTGACTCACAGCAGAACGGCCATAAAGTGCCCGAGCCAGCAATAGACCCATGGAGACAAGTCTGCTGGAGGACGATGTATTGAATCGGGACGCAATTTGAGTGATCCATCGTCAATAGGTGGCCCTGAATGTTACAATTCGCTATCAGTTTTTCGTCCGATTCGAAAATCTTTGACTCACAGCAGAACGGCCATAAGGTGCCCGAGGCAGCAATAGACCCATCGAGACAAGACTGCTGGAGGACGATTTATTGAATCGGGACGCAATTTGAGTGTTCCATCGTCATTAGGAGGCCCTGAACGTTACAATTCACTATCAGTTTTTCGTCCGATTCGAAAATCTTTGACTCACAGCAGAACGACCATAATGTGCCCGAGGCAGCAATAGACCCATGGAGACAAGTCTGCTGGAGGACGATGTATTGAATCGGGACGCAATTTTAGTGTTCCATCGTCATTAGGTGGCCCTGAACGTTACAATTCACTATCAGTTTTTCCTCCCATTCGATAATCTAGACTCACAGCAGAACGGCCATAAGGTGCCCGAGGCAGCAATAGACCCATGGAGTCAAGTCGGCTGGAGGACGATGTATTGAATCGGGACGCAATTTGTGTGGTCCATCGTCATTAGGTGGCCCTGAATGTTACAATTCACTATCAGTTTTTCGTCCGATTCGAAAATCTTTGACTCACAGCAGAACGGCCATAAGGTGCCCGAGGCAGCAATACACCCATGGAGACAAGTCTGCTGGAGGACGATGTATTGAATCGGGACGCAATTTGAGTGATCCATCGTCATTAGGTGGCCCTGAACGTTACAATTCACTATCAGTTTTTCGTCCGATTAGGAAAATCTTTGATTCACAGCAGAACGGCCATAAGGTGCCCGAGGCAGCAACAGACCCATGGAGACAAGTCTGCTGGAGGACGATGTATTGAATCGGGACGCAATTTGAGTGTTCCATCGTCATTAGGAGGCCCTGAATGTTACAATTAATTATCAGTTTTTCGTCCCATTCGATAATCTAGACTCACAGCAGAACGGCCATAAGGTGCCCGAGGCAGCAATAGACCCATGGAGTCAAGTCGGCTGGAGGACGATGTATTGGATCGGGACGCAATTTGTGTGGTCCATCGTCATTAGGTGGCACTGAATGTTAGAATTCACTATCAGTTTTTCGT
This sequence comes from Schistocerca cancellata, assembly GCF_023864275.1. Lineage (NCBI taxonomy): Eukaryota > Metazoa > Arthropoda > Insecta > Orthoptera > Acrididae > Schistocerca > Schistocerca cancellata. The sequence goes on along the minus strand of NW_026047143.1, from coordinate 464,640 downwards.
CCGATTCGAAAATCTTTGACTAGCAGCAGAACGGCCATAAGGTGACCGAGACAGCAATAAACCCATGGAGACAAGTCTGCCGGAGGACGATGTATTGAATCGTGACGCAATTTGAGTGTTCCATCGTCATTAGGAGGCCCTGACCGTTACAATTCAATATCAGTTTTTCGTCCGATTCGAAAATCTTTGACTCACAGCAGAACGGCCATAAGGTGCCCTAGGCAGCAATAAACCCATGGAGACAAGTCTGCTGGAGGGCGAGGTATTGAATCGAGACGCAATTTGAGTGATCCATCGTCATTAGGAGGCCCTGAACGATACAATTCACTATCAATTCTTTGTCCGATTTGAAAATCTTTGACTAACAGCAGAACGGCCATAAGGTGCCCGAGGCAGCAATAGACCCATGGAGACAAGTCTGCTGGAGGACCATGTATTGAATCGGGACGCAATTTGAGTGTTCCATCGTCATTAGGAGGCCCTGAACGTTACAATTCACTATCAGGTTTTCGTCCGATTCGATAATCTTTGACTCACAGCAGAACGGCCATAAGTTGCCCGAGCCAGCAAAAGAACCATGGAGACAAGTCGGCTGGAGGACGATGTATTGAATCGGGACGCAATTTGAGTGATCCATCGTCATTAGGTGGCCCCGAATGTTACAATTCGCTATCAGTTTTTCGTCCGATTCGAAAATCTTTAACTCACAGCAGAACGGCCATAAGGTGCCCGAGGCAGCAATAGACCCATGGAGACAAGTCGCCTGGAGGACGATGTATTGAATAGGGACGCAATTTGAGTGATCCATCGTCATTAGGTGGCCCTGAAAGTTACAATTCACTATCAGTTTTTCGTCCGATTCGAAAATCTTTGACTCACAGCAGAACGGCCATAATGTGCCCGAGGCAGCAATAGACCCATGGAGACAAGTCTGCTGGAGGACGATGTATTGAATCGGGACGCAATTTGAGTGATCCATCGTCATTAGGTGGCCCTGAACGTTACAATTCATTATCAGTTTTTCCTCCCATTCGATAATCTAGACTCACAGCAGAACGGCTATAAGGTGCCCGAGGCAGCAATAGACCCATGGAGTCAAGTCGGCTGGAGGACGATGTATTGAATCGGGACGCAATTTGTGTGGTCCATCGTCATTAGGTGGCCCTGAATGTTACAATTCACTATCAGTTTTTCGTCCGATTCCAAAATCCTTGACTCACAGCAGAACGGCCATAAGGTGCCCGAGGCAGCAATAGACCCATGGAGACAAGTCTGCTGGAGGACGATGTATTGAATCCGGACGCAATTTGAGTGATCCAACGTCATTAGGTGGCCCTGAACGTTACAATTCACTATCAGTTTTTCGTCAGATTCGAAAATCTTTGACTTACAGCAGTACGGCCATAAGGTGCCCTAGGCAGCAATAGACCCATGGAGACAAGTCTGCTGGAGGGCGATGTATTGAATCGGGACGCAATTTGAGTGTTCCATCGTCATTAGGAGGCCCTGAACGTTACAATTCACTATCAGGTTTTCGTCCGATTCGAAAATCTTTGACTCACAGCAGAACGGCCATAAGGTGCCCGAGCCAGCAATAGACCCATGGAGACAAGTCTGCTGGAGGACGATGTATTGAATCGGGACGCAATTTGAGTGATCCATCGTCATTAGGTGGCCCTGAATGTTACAATTCGCTATCAGTTTTTCGTCCGATTCGAAAATCTTTGACTCACAGCAGAACGGCCATAAGGTGCCCGAGGCAGCAATAGACCCATCGAGACAAGACTGCTGGAGGACGATTTATTGAATCGGGACGCAATTTGAGTGTTCCATCGTCATTAGGAGGCCCTGAACGTTACAATTCACTATCAGTTTTTCGTCCGATTCGAAAATCTTTGACTCACAGCAGAACGACCATAATGTGCCCGAGGCAGCAATAGACCCATGGAGACAAGTCTGCTGGAGGACGATGTATTGAATCGGGACGCAATTTGAGTGTTCCATCGTCATTAGGTGGCCCTGAACGTTACAATTCACTATCAGTTTTTCCTCCCATTCGATAATCTAGACTCACAGCAGAATGGCCATAAGGTGCCCGAGGCAGCAATAGACCCATGGAGTCAAGTCGGCTGGAGGACGATGTATTGAATCAGGACGCAATTTGTGTGGTCCATCGTCATTAGGTGGCCCTGAATGTTACAATTCACTATCAGTTTTTCGTCCGATTCGAAAATCTTTGACTCACAGCAGAACGGCCATAAGGTGCCCGAGGCAGCAATAGACCCATGGAGACAAGTGTGCTGGAGGACGATGTATTGAATCGGGACGCAATTTGAGTGTTCCATCGTCATTAGGTGGCCCTGAACGTTACAATTAACTATCAGTTTTTCGTCCCATTCGATAATCTAGAGTCACAGCAGAACGGCCATAAGGTGCCCGAGGCAGCAATAGACCCATGGAGTCAAGTCGGCTGGAAGACGATGTATTGGATCGGGACGCAATTTGTGTGGTCCATCGTCATTAGGTGGCACTGAATGTTACAATTCACTATCAGTTTTTCGTCCGATTCGAAAATCTTTAACTCACAGCAGAACGGCCGTAAGGTGACCGAGACAGCAATAGACCCATGGAGACAAGTCTGCTGGAGGACAATGTAATGAATCGGGACGCAATTTGAGTGTTCCATCGTCATTAGGAGGCCCTGAACGTTACAATTCACTATCAGTTTTTCGTCCGATTCGAAAATCTTTGACTCACAACAGAACGGCCATAAGGTGCCCGAGGCAGCAATAGACCCATGGAGACAAGTCTGCTGGAGGACGATGTATTGAATCGGGACGCAATTTGAGTGATCCATCGTCATTAGGTGGCCCTGAACGTTACAATTCACTATCAGTTTTTCGTCCGATTCGAAAATCTTTGACTCACAGCAGAACGGCCATAAGGTGCCCGAGGCAGCAATAGACCCATAGAGACAAGTCTGCTGGAGGACGATGTATTGAATCGGGACGCAATTTGAGTGATCCATCGTCATTAGGTGGCCCTGAACGTTACAATTCACTATCAGTTTTTCGTTCGATTCGAAAATCTTTAAGGTGCCCGAGGCAGCAATAGACCCATGGAGACAAGTCTGCTGGAGGACGAGGTATTGAATCGGGACGCAATTTGAGTGTTCCATCGTCATTAGGAGGCCCTGAACGTTACAATTCACTATCAGTTTTTCGTCCGATTTGAAAATCTTTGACTCACAGCAGAACGGCCGTAAGGTGCCCGAGACAGCAATAGACCCATGGAGACAAGTCTGCTGGAGGACGATGTATTGAATCGGGACGCAATTTGAGTGTTCCATCGTCATTAGGAGGCCCTGACCGTTACAATTCACTATCAGTTTTTCGTCCGATTCGAAAATCTTTGACTCACAGCTGAACGGCCATAAGGTGCCCGAGCCAGCAATAGACCCATGGAGACAAGTCGGCTGGAGGACGATGTATTAAATCGGGACGCAATTTGAGTGATCCATCGTCATTAGGTGGCCCTAAAAGTTACAATTCACTATCAGTTTTTCGTCCGATTCGAAAATCTTTGACTCACAGCAGAACGGCCATAAGGTGCCCGAGGTAGCAATAGACCCATAGAGACAAGTCTGTTGGAGGACGAGGTATTGAATCGGGGCGCAATTTGAGTGTTCCATCGTCATTAGGAGGCCCTGAACGTTACAATTCACTATCAGTTTTTCGTCCGATTCGAAAATCTTTGACTAACATTAGAACGGCCATAAGGTGACCGAGACAGCAATAGACCCATGGAGACAAGTCTGCTGGAGGACAATGTAATGAATCGGGACGCAATTTGAGTGTTCCATCGTCATTAGGAGGCCCTGAACGTTACAATTCACTATCAGTTTTTCGTCCGATTCGAAAATCTTTGACTCACAGCAGAAGGACCATAAGGTGCCCGAGGCAGCAATAGACCCATGGAGACAAGTCGGCTGGAGGACGATGTATTGAATCGGGACGCAATTTGAGTGTTCCATCGTCATTAGGAGGCCCTCAATGTCACAATTAACCATCAGTTTTTCGTCCCATTCGATAATCTAGACTCACGGGAGAACGACCATAAGGTGCCCGAGGCAGCAATAGACCCATGGAGACAAGTCTGCTGGAGGACGATGTAATGAATCGGGACGCAATTTGAGTGATCAATCGTCATTAGGTGGTCCTGAACGTTACATTTCACTATCAGTTTTTCGTCCGATTGGAAAATCTTTGACTCACAGCATAACGGACATAAGGTGCCCGAGGCAGCAATAGACCCATAGAGACAAGCCTGTTGGAGGCCGAGGTATTGAATCGGGACGCAATTTGAGTGTTCCATCGTCATAAGGAGGCCCTGAACGTTACAATTCACTATCAGTTTTTTGTCCGATTTGAAAATCTTTGACTAACAGCAGATTGGCCATATGGTGCCCGAGGCAGCAATAGACCCATGGAGACCAGTCTGCTGGAGGACCATGTATTGAATCGGGACGCAATTTGAGTGTTCCATCGTCATTAGGAGGCTCTGAACGTTACAATTCACTATCAGTTTTTCGTCCGATTCGAAAATCTTTGATTCACAGCAGAACGGCCATAAGGTGCCCGAGGCAGCAATAGACCCATGGAGACAAGTCTGCTGGAGGACGATGTATTGAATCGGGACGCAATTTGAGTGATCCAACGTCATTAGGTGGCCCTGAACGTTACAATTCACTATCAGTTTTTCGTCCGATTCGAAATTCTTTGACTCACAGCAGAACGGCCATAAGGTGCCCGAGGCAGCAATAGACCCATGGAGACAAGTCTGCTGGAGAACGATGTGTTGAATCGGGACGCAATTTGAGTGATCCATCGTCATTAGGTGGCCCTGAACGTTACAATTCACTATCAGTTTTTCGTCCGATTCGAAAATCATTGACTAACAGCAGAACGGCCATAAGGTGACCAAGACAGCAACAGACCCATGGAGACAAGTCTGCTCGAGGACGATGTATTGAATCGGGACGCAATTTGAGTGTTCCATCGTCATTAGGAGGCCCTGACCGTTACAATTCACTATCAGTTTTTCGTCCGATTCGAAAATCTTTGACTCACAGCAGAACGGCCATAAAGTGCCCGAGGCAGCAATAGACCCATGGAGACAAGTCTGCTGGAGGATCATGTATTGAATCTGGACGAAATTTGAGTGTTCCATCGTCATTAGGAGGCCCTGAACGTTACAATTCACTATCAGGTTTTCGTCCGATTCGAAAATCTTTGACTCACAGCAGAACGGCCATAAGGTGCCCGAGCCAGCAATAGACCCATGGAGACAAGTCTGCTGGAGGACGATGTATTGAATCGGGACGCAATTTGAGTGTTCCATCCTCATTAGGAGGCCCTGAACGTTACAATTCACTATCAGTTTTTCGTCCGATTCGAAAATCTTTGACTCACAGCAGAACGGCCATAATGTGCCCGAGGCAGCAATAGACCCATGGAGACAAGTTTTCTGGAGGACGATGTATTGAATCCGGACGCAATTTGAGTGATCTATCGTCATTAGGTGGCCCTGAACGTTACAATTCACTAGCAGTTTTTCCTCCCATTCGATAATCTAGACTCACAGCAGAACGGCCATAAGGTGCCCGAGGCAGCAATTACCCATAGAGTCAAGTCGGCTGGAGGACGATGTATTGAATCGGGACGCAATTTGTGTGGTCCATCGTCATTAGGTGGCCCTGAATGTTACAATTCACTATCAGTTTTTCGTCCGATTCGAAAATCTTTGACTCACAGCAGAACGGCCATAAGGTGCCCGAGGCAGCAATAGACCCATGGAGACAAGTCTGCTGGAGGACGATGTATTGAATCCGGACGCAATTTGAGTGATCCAACGTCATTAGGTGGCCCTGAACGTTACAATTCACTATCAGTTTTTCGTCAGATTCGAAATCTTTGACTTACAGCAGTACGGCCATAAGGTGCCCTAGGCAGCAATAGACCCATGGAGACAAGTCTGCTGGAGGGCGATGTATTGAATCGGGACGCAATTTGAGTGTTCCATCGTCATTAGGAGGCCCTGAACGTTACAATTCACTATCAGGTTTTCGTCCGATTCGAAAATCTTTGACTCACAGCAGAACGGCCATAAGGTGCCCGAGCCAGCAATAGACCCATGGAGGCAAGTCTGCTGGAGGACGATGTATTGAATCGGGACGCAATTTGAGTGTTCCATCCTCATTAGGAGGCCCTGAACGTTACAATTCACTATCAGTTTTTCGTCCGATTCGAAAATCTTTGACTCACAGCAGAACGGCCATAATGTGCCCGAGGCAGCAATAGACCCATGGAGACAAGTCTGCTGGAGGACGATGTATTGAATCCGGACGCAATTTGAGTGATCTATCGTCATTAGGTGGCTCTGAACGTTACAATTCACTAGCAGTTTTTCCTCCCATTCGATAATCTAGACTCACAGCAGAACGGCCATAAGGTGCCCGAGGCAGCAATTACCCATGGAGTCAAGTCGGCTGGAGGACGATGTATTGAATCGGGACGCAATTTGTGTGGTCCATCGTCATTAGGTGGCCCTGAATGTTACAATTCACCATCAGTTTTTCGTCCGATTCGAAAATCTTTGACTCACAGCAGAACGGCCATAAGGTGCCCGAGGCAGCAATAGACCCATGGAGACAAGTCTGCTGGAGGACGATGTATTGAATCCGGACGCAATTTGAGTGATCCAACGTCATTAGGTGGCCCTGAACGTTACAATTCACTATCAGTTTTTCGTCAGATTCGAAAATCTTTGACTTACAGCAGTACGGCCATAAGGTGCCCTAGGCAGCAATAGACCCATGGAGACAAGTCTGCTGGAGGGCGATGTATTGAATCGGGACGCAATTTGAGTGTTCCATCGTCATTAGGAGGCCCTGAACGTTACAATTCACTATCAGGTTTTCGTCCGATTCGAAAATCTTTGACTCACAGCAGAACGGCCATAAAGTGCCCGAGCCAGCAATAGACCCATGGAGACAAGTCTGCTGGAGGACGATGTATTGAATCGGGACGCAATTTGAGTGATCCATCGTCATTAGGTGGCCCTGAATGTTACAATTCGCTATCAGTTTTTCGTCCGATTCGAAAATCTTTGACTCACAGCAGAACGGCCATAAGGTGCCCGAGGCAGCAATAGACCCATCGAGACAAGACTGCTGGAGGACGATTTATTGAATCGGGACGCAATTTGAGTGTTCCATCGTCATTAGGTGGCCCTGAACGTTACAATTCACTATCAGTTTTTCCTCCCATTCGATAATCTAGACTCACAGCAGAACGGCCATAAGGTGCCCGAGGCAGCAATAGACCCATGGAGTCAAGTCGGCTGGAGGACGATGTATTGAATCGGGACGCAATTTGTGTGGTCCATCGTCATTAGGTGGCCCTGAATGTTACAATTCACTATGAGTTTTTCGTCCGATTCGAAAATCTTTGACTCACAGCAGCACGGCCATAAGGTGCCCGAGGCAGCAATACACCCATGGAGACAAGTCTGCTGGAGGACGATGTATTGAATCGGGACGCAATTTGAGTGATCCATCGTCATTAGGTGGCCCTGAACGTTACAATTCACTATCAGTTTTTCGTCCGATTAGGAAAATCTTTGATTCACAGCAGAACGGCCATAAGGTGCCCGAGGCAGCAACAGACCCATGGAGACAAGTCTGCTGGAGGACGATGTATTGAATCGGGACGCAATTTGAGTGTTCCATCGTCATTAGGAGGCCCTGAATGTTACAATTAACTATCAGTTTTTCGTCTCATTCGATAATCTAGACTCACAGCAGAACGGCCATAAGGTGCCCGAGGCAGCAATAGACCCATGGAGTCAAGTCGGCTGGAGGACGATGTATTGGATCGGGACGCAATTTGTGTGGTCCATCGTCATTAGGTGGCACTGAATGTTAGAATTCACTATCAGTTTTTCGTCCGATTCGAAAATCTTTGACTAGCAGCAGAACGGCCATAAGGTGACCGAGACAGCAATAAACCCATGGAGACAAGTCTGCCGGAGGACGATGTATTGAATCGTGACGTAATTTGAGTGTTCCATCGTCATTAGGAGGCCCTGACCGTTACAATTCACTATCAGTTTTTCGTCCGATTCGAAAATCTTTGACTCACAGCAGAACGGCCATAAGGTGCCCGAGGCAGCAATAGACCCATGGAGACAAGTCTGCTGGAGGACGATGTATTGAATCCGGACGCAATTTGAGTGATCCGATGTCATTTGGTGGCCCTCAACGTTACAATTCACTATCAGTTTTTCGTCCGATTCGAAATTCTTTGACTCACAGCAGAACGGCCATAAGGTGCCCGAGGCAGCAATAGACCCATGGAGACAAGTCGGCTGGAGGACGATGTATTGAATCGGGACGCAATTTGAGTGATCCATCGTCATTAGGTGGCCCTGAATGTTACAATTGACTATCAGTTTTTCGTCAGTTTCGAAAATCTTTGACTCACAGCAGAACGGCCATAAGGTGCCCTAGGCAGCAATAAACCCATGGAGACAAGTCTGCTGGAGGGCGAGGTATTGAATCGAGACGCAATTTGAGTGATCCATCGTCATTAGGAGGCCCTGAACGATACAATTCACTATCAATTCTTTGTCCGATTTGAAAATCTTTGACTAACAGCAGAACGGCCATAAGGTGCCCGAGGCAGCAATAGACCCATGGAGACAAGTCTGCTGGAGGACCATGTATTGAATCGTGACGCAATTTGAGTGTTCCATCGTCATTAGGAGGCCCTGACCGTTACAATTCACTATCAGTTTTTCGTCCGATTCGAAAATCTTTCACTCACAGCAGAACGGCCATAAGGTGCCCTAGGCAGCAATAAACCCATGGAGACAAGTCTGCTGGAGGGCGAGGTATTGAATCGAGACGCAATTTGAGTGATCCATCGTCATTAGGAGGCCCTGAACGATACAATTCACTATCAATTCTTTGTCCGATTTGAAAATCTTTGACTAACAGCAGAACGGCCATAAGGTGCCCGAGGCAGCAATAGACCCATGGAGACAAGTCTGCTGGAGGACCATGTATTGAATCGGGACGCAATTTGAGTGTTCCATCGTCATTAGGAGGCCCTGAACGTTACAATTCTCTATCAGGTTTTCGTCCGATTCGATAATCTTTGACTCACCGCAGAACGGCCATAAGTTGCCCGAGCCAGCAAAAGAACCATGGAGACAAGTCGGCTGGAGGACGATGTATTGAATCGGGACGCAATTTGAGTGATCCATCGTCATTAGGTGGCCCCGAATGTTACAATTCGCTATCAGTTTTTCGTCCGATTCGAAAATCTTTGACTCACAGCAGAACGGCCATAAGGTGCCCGAGGCAGCAATAGACCCATGGAGACAAGTCGCCTGGAGGACGATGTATTGAATAGGGACGCAATTTGAGTGATCCATCGTCATTAGGTGGCCCTGAAAGTTACAATTCACTATCAGTTTTTCGTCCGATTCGAAAATCTTTGACTCACAGCAGAACGGCCATAATGTGCCCGAGGCAGCAATAGACCCATGGAGACAAGTCTGCTGGAGGACGATGTATTGAATCGGGACGCAATTTGAGTGATCCATCGTCATTAGGTGGCCCTGAACGTTACAATTCATTATCAGTTTTTCCTCCCATTCGATAATCTAGACTCACAGCAGAACGGCTATAAGGTGCCCGAGGCAGCAATAGACCCATGGAGTCAAGTCGGCTGGAGGACGATGTATTGAATCGGGACGCAATTTGTATGGTCCATCGTCATTAGGTGGCCCTGAATGTTACAATTCACTATCAGTTTTTCGTCCGATTCGAAAATCTTTGACTCACAGCAGAACGGCCATAAGGTGCCCGAGGCAGCAATAGACCCATGGAGACAAGTCTGCTGGAGGACGATGTATTGAATCCGGACGCAATTTGAGTGATCCAACGTCATTAGGTGGCCCTGAACGTTACAATTCACTATCAGTTTTTCGTCCGATTCCAAAATCCTTGACTCACAGCAGAACGGCCATAAGGTGCCCGAGGCAGCAATAGACCCATGGAGACAAGTCTGCTGGAGGACGATGTATTGAATCCGGACGCAATTTGAGTGATCCAACGTCATTAGGTGGCCCTGAACGTTACAATTCACTATCAGTTTTTCGTCAGATTCGAAAATCTTTGACTTACAGCAGTACGGCCATAAGGTGCCCTAGGCAGCAATAGACCCATGGAGACAAGTCTGCTGGAGGGCGATGTATTGAATCGGGACGCAATTTGAGTGTTCCATCGTCATTAGGAGGCCCTGAAAGTTACAATTCACTATCAGGTTTTCGTCCGAATCGAAAATCTTTGACTCACAGCAGAACGGCCATAAGGTGCCCGAGGCAGCAATAGACCCATCGAGACAAGACTGCTGGAGGACGATTTATTGAATCGGGACGCAATTTGAGTGTTCCATCGTCATTAGGAGGCCCTGAACGTTACAATTCACTATCAGTTTTTCGTCCGATTCGAAAATCTTTGACTCACAGCAGAACGACCATAATGTGCCCGAGGCAGCAATAGACCCATGGAGACAAGTCTGCTGGAGGACGATGTATTGAATCGGGACGCAATTTGAGTGTTCCATCGTCATTAGGTGGCCCTGAACGTTACAATTCACTATCAGTTTTTCCTCCCATTCGATAATCTAGAGTCACAGCAGAACGGCCATAAGGTGCCCGAGGCAGCAATAGACCCATGGAGTCAAGTCGGCTGGAAGACGATGAATTGGATCGGGACGCAATTTGTGTGGTCCATCGTCATTAGGTGGCACTGAATGTTACAATTCACTATCAGTTTTTCGTCCGATTCGAAAATCTTTAACTCACAGCAGAACGGCCGTAAGGTGACCGAGACAGCAATAGACCCATGGAGACAAGTCTGCTGGAGGACAATGTAATGAATCGGGACGCAATTTGAGTGTTCCATCGTCATTAGGAGGCCCTGAACGTTACAATTCACTATCAGTTTTTCGTCCGATTCGAAAATCTTTGACTCACAACAGAACGGCCATAAGGTGCCCGAGGCAGCAATAGACCCATGGAGACAAGTCTGCTGGAGGACGATGTATTGAATCGGGACGCAATTTGAGTGATCCATCGTCATTAGGTGGCCCTGAACGTTACAATTCACTATCAGTTTTTCGTCCGATTCGAAAATCTTTGACTCACAGCAGAACGGCCATAATGTGCCCGAGGCAGCAATAGACCCATGGAGACAAGTTTTCTGGAGGACGATGTATTGAATCCGGACGCAATTTGAGTGATCTATCGTCATTAGGTGGCCCTGAACGTTACAATTCACTAGCAGTTTTTCCTCCCATTCGATAATCTAGACTCACAGCAGAACGGCCATAAGGTGCCCGAGGCAGCAATTACCCATAGAGTCAAGTCGGCTGGAGGACGATGTATTGAATCGGGACGCAATTTGTGTGGTCCATCGTCATTAGGTGGCCCTGAATGTTACAATTCACTATCAGTTTTTCGTCCGATTCGAAAATCTTTGACTCACAGCAGAACGGCCATAAGGTGCCCGAGGCAGCAATAGACCCATGGAGACAAGTCTGCTGGAGGACGATGTATTGAATCCGGACGCAATTTGAGTGATCCAACGTCATTAGGTGGCCCTGAACGTTACAATTCACTATCAGTTTTTCGTCAGATTCGAAATCTTTGACTTACAGCAGTACGGCCATAAGGTGCCCTAGGCAGCAATAGACCCATGGAGACAAGTCTGCTGGAGGGCGATGTATTGAATCGGGACGCAATTTGAGTGTTCCATCGTCATTAGGAGGCCCTGAACGTTACAATTCACTATCAGGTTTTCGTCCGATTCGAAAATCTTTGACTCACAGCAGAACGGCCATAAGGTGCCCGAGCCAGCAATAGACCCATGGAGGCAAGTCTGCTGGAGGACGATGTATTGAATCGGGACGCAATTTGAGTGTTCCATCCTCATTAGGAGGCCCTGAACGTTACAATTCACTATCAGTTTTTCGTCCGATTCGAAAATCTTTGACTCACAGCAGAACGGCCATAATGTGCCCGAGGCAGCAATAGACCCATGGAGACAAGTCTGCTGGAGGACGATGTATTGAATCCGGACGCAATTTGAGTGATCTATCGTCATTAGGTGGCTCTGAACGTTACAATTCACTAGCAGTTTTTCCTCCCATTCGATAATCTAGACTCACAGCAGAACGGCCATAAGGTGCCCGAGGCAGCAATTACCCATGGAGTCAAGTCGGCTGGAGGACGATGTATTGAATCGGGACGCAATTTGTGTGGTCCATCGTCATTAGGTGGCCCTGAATGTTACAATTCACCATCAGTTTTTCGTCCGATTCGAAAATCTTTGACTCACAGCAGAACGGCCATAAGGTGCCCGAGGCAGCAATAGACCCATGGAGACAAGTCTGCTGGAGGACGATGTATTGAATCCGGACGCAATTTGAGTGATCCAACGTCATTAGGTGGCCCTGAACGTTACAATTCACTATCAGTTTTTCGTCAGATTCGAAAATCTTTGACTTACAGCAGTACGGCCATAAGGTGCCCTAGGCAGCAATAGACCCATGGAGACAAGTCTGCTGGAGGGCGATGTATTGAATCGGGACGCAATTTGAGTGTTCCATCGTCATTAGGAGGCCCTGAACGTTACAATTCACTATCAGGTTTTCGTCCGATTCGAAAATCTTTGACTCACAGCAGAACGGCCATAAAGTGCCCGAGCCAGCAATAGACCCATGGAGACAAGTCTGCTGGAGGACGATGTATTGAATCGGGACGCAATTTGAGTGATCCATCGTCATTAGGTGGCCCTGAATGTTACAATTCGCTATCAGTTTTTCGTCCGATTCGAAAATCTTTGACTCACAGCAGAACGGCCATAAGGTGCCCGAGGCAGCAATAGACCCATCGAGACAAGACTGCTGGAGGACGATTTATTGAATCGGGACGCAATTTGAGTGTTCCATCGTCATTAGGTGGCCCTGAACGTTACAATTCACTATCAGTTTTTCCTCCCATTCGATAATCTAGACTCACAGCAGAACGGCCATAAGGTGCCCGAGGCAGCAATAGACCCATGGAGTCAAGTCGGCTGGAGGACGATGTATTGAATCGGGACGCAATTTGTGTGGTCCATCGTCATTAGGTGGCCCTGAATGTTACAATTCACTATCAGTTTTTCGTCCGATTCGAAAATCTTTGACTCACAGCAGCACGGCCATAAGGTGCCCGAGGCAGCAATACACCCATGGAGACAAGTCTGCTGGAGGACGATGTATTGAATCGGGACGCAATTTGAGTGATCCATCGTCATTAGGTGGCCCTGAACGTTACAATTCACTATCAGTTTTTCGTCCGATTAGGAAAATCTTTGATTCACAGCAGAACGGCCATAAGGTGCCCGAGGCAGCAACAGACCCATGGAGACAAGTGTGCTGGAGGACGATGTATTGAATCGGGACGCAATTTGAGTGTTCCATCGTCATTAGGAGGCCCTGAATGTTACAATTAACTATCAGTTTTTCGTCTCATTCGATAATCTAGACTCACAGCAGAACGGCCATAAGGTGCCCGAGGCAGCAATAGACCCATGGAGTCAAGTCGGCTGGAGGACGATGTATTGGATCGGGACGCAATTTGTGTGGTCCATCGTCATTAGGTGGCACTGAATGTTAGAATTCACTATCAGTTTTTCGTCCGATTCGAAAATCTTTGACTAGCAGCAGAACGGCCATAAGGTGACCGAGACAGCAATAAACCCATGGAGACAAGTCTGCCGGAGGACGATGTATTGAATCGTGACGTAATTTGAGTGTTCCATCGTCATTAGGAGGCCCTGACCGTTACAATTCACTATCAGTTTTTCGTCCGATTCGAAAATCTTTGACTCACAGCAGAACGGCCATAAGGTGCCCGAGGCAGCAATAGACCCATGGAGACAAGTCTGCTGGAGGACGATGTATTGAATCCGGACGCAATTTGAGTGATCCGATGTCATTTGGTGGCCCTCAACGTTACAATTCACTATCAGTTTTTCGTCCGATTCGAAATTCTTTGACTCACAGCAGAACGGCCATAAGGTGCCCGAGGCAGCAATAGACCCATGGAGACAAGTCGGCTGGAGGACGATGTATTGAATCGGGACGCAATTTGAGTGATCCATCGTCATTAGGTGGCCCTGAATGTTACAATTGACTATCAGTTTTTCGTCAGTTTCGAAAATCTTTGACTCACAGCAGAACGGCCATAAGGTGCCCTAGGCAGCAATAAACCCATGGAGACAAGTCTGCTGGAGGGCGAGGTATTGAATCGAGACGCAATTTGAGTGATCCATCGTCATTAGGAGGCCCTGAACGATACAATTCACTATCAATTCTTTGTCCGATTTGAAAATCTTTGACTAACAGCAGAACGGCCATAAGGTGCCCGAGGCAGCAATAGACCCATGGAGACAAGTCTGCTGGAGGACCATGTATTGAATCGTGACGCAATTTGAGTGTTCCATCGTCATTAGGAGGCCCTGACCGTTACAATTCACTATCAGTTTTTCGTCCGATTCGAAAATCTTTGACTCACAGCAGAACGGCCATAAGGTGCCCTAGGCAGCAATAAACCCATGGAGACAAGTCTGCTGGAGGGCGAGGTATTGAATCGAGACGCAATTTGAGTGATCCATCGTCATTAGGAGGCCCTGAACGATACAATTCACTATCAATTCTTTGTCCGATTTGAAAATCTTTGACTAACAGCAGAACGGCCATAAGGTGCCCGAGGCAGCAATAGACCCATGGAGACAAGTCTGCTGGAGGACCATGTATTGAATCGGGACGCAATTTGAGTGTTCCATCGTCATTAGGAGGCCCTGAACGTTACAATTCACTATCAGGTTTTCGTCCGATTCGATAATCTTTGACTCACAGCAGAACGGCCATAAGTTGCCCGAGCCAGCAAAAGAACCATGGAGACAAGTCGGCTGGAGGACGATGTATTGAATCGGGACGCAATTTGAGTGATCCATCGTCATTAGGTGGCCCCGAATGTTACAATTCGCTATCAGTTTTTCGTCCGATTCGAAAATCTTTGACTCACAGCAGAACGGCCATAAGGTGCCCGAGGCAGCAATAGACCCATGGAGACAAGTCGCCTGGAGGACGATGTATTGAATAGGGACGCAATTTGAGTGATCCATCGTCATTAGGTGGCCCTGAAAGTTACAATTCACTATCAGTTTTTCGTCCGATTCGAAAATCTTTGACTCACAGCAGAACGGCCATAATGTGCCCGAGGCAGCAATAGACCCATGGAGACAAGTCTGCTGGAGGACGATGTATTGAATCGGGACGCAATTTGAGTGATCCATCGTCATTAGGTGGCCCTGAACGTTACAATTCATTATCAGTTTTTCCTCCCATTCGATAATCTAGACTCACAGCAGAACGGCTATAAGGTGCCCGAGGCAGCAATAGACCCATGGAGTCAAGTCGGCTGGAGGACGATGTATTGAATCGGGACGCAATTTGTATGGTCCATCGTCATTAGGTGGCCCTGAATGTTACAATTCACTATCAGTTTTTCGTCCGATTCGAAAATCTTTGACTCACAGCAGAACGGCCATAAGGTGCCCGAGGCAGCAATAGACCCATGGAGACAAGTCTGCTGGAGGACGATGTATTGAATCCGGACGCAATTTGAGTGATCCAACGTCATTAGGTGGCCCTGAACGTTACAATTCACTATCAGTTTTTCGTCCGATTCCAAAATCCTTGACTCACAGCAGAACGGCCATAAGGTACCCGAGGCAGCAATAGACCCATGGAGACAAGTCTGCTGGAGGACGATGTATTGAATCCGGACGCAATTTGAGTGATCCAACGTCATTAGGTGGCCCTGAACGTTACAATTCACTATCAGTTTTTCGTCAGATTCGAAAATCTTTGACTTACAGCAGTACGGCCATAAGGTGCCCTAGGCAGCAATAGACCCATGGAGACAAGTCTGCTGGAGGGCGATGTATTGAATCGGGACGCAATTTGAGTGTTCCATCGTCATTAGGAGGCCCTGAACGTTACAATTCACTATCAGGTTTTCGTCCGAATCGAAAATCTTTGACTCACAGCAGAACGGCCATAAGGTGCCCGAGGCAGCAATAGACCCATCGAGACAAGACTGCTGGAGGACGATTTATTGAATCGGGACGCAATTTGAGTGTTCCATCGTCATTAGGAGGCCCTGAACGTTACAATTCACTATCAGTTTTTCGTCCGATTCGAAAATCTTTGACTCACAGCAGAACGACCATAATGTGCCCGAGGCAGCAATAGACCCATGGAGACAAGTCTGCTGGAGGACGATGTATTGAATCGGGACGCAATTTGAGTGTTCCTTCGTCATTAGGTGGCCCTGAACGTTACAATTCACTATCAGTTTTTCCTCCCATTCGATAATCTAGAGTCACAGCAGAACGGCCATAAGGTGCCCGAGGCAGCAATAGACCCATGGAGTCAAGTCGGCTGGAAGACGATGTATTGGATCGGGACGCAATTTGTGTGGTCCATCGTCATTAGGTGGCACTGAATGTTACAATTCACTATCAGTTTTTCGTCCGATTCGAAAATCTTTAACTCACAGCAGAACGGCCGTAAGGTGACCGAGACAGCAATAGACCCATGGAGACAAGTCTGCTGGAGGACAATGTAATGAATCGGGACGCAATTTGAGTGTTCCATCGTCATTAGGAGGCCCTGAACGTTACAATTCACTATCAGTTTTTCGTCCGATTCGAAAATCTTTGACTCACAACAGAACGGCCATAAGGTGCCCGAGGCAGCAATAGACCCATGGAGACAAGTCTGCTGGAGGACGATGTATTGAATCGGGACGCAATTTGAGTGATCCATCGTCATTAGGTGGCCCTGAACGTTACAATTCACTATCAGTTTTTCGTCCGATTCGAAAATCTTTGACTCACAGCAGAACGGCCATAAGGTGCCCCAGGCAGCAATAGACCCATAGAGACAAGTCTGCTGGAGGACGATGTATTGAATCGGGACGCAATTTGAGTGATCCATCGTCATTAGGTGGCCCTGAACGTTACAATTCACTATCAGTTTTTCGTTCGATTCGAAAATCTTTAAGGTGCCCGAGGCAGCAATAGACCCATGGAGACAAGTCTGCTGGAGGACGAGGTATTGAATCGGGACGCAATTTGAGTGTTCCATCGTCATTAGGAGGCCCTGAACGTTACAATTCACTATCAGTTTTTCGTCCGATTTGAAAATCTTTGACTCACAGCAGAACGGCCGTAAGGTGCCCGAGACAGCAATAGACCCATGGAGACAAGTCTGCTGGAGGACGATGTATTGAATCGGGACGCAATTTGAGTGTTCCATCGTCATTAGGAGGCCCTGACCGTTACAATTCACTATCAGTTTTTCGTCCGATTCGAAAATCTTTGACTCACAGCAGAACGGCCATAAGGTGCCCGAGCCAGCAATAGACCCATGGAGACAAGTCGGCTGGAGGACGATGTATTAAATCGGGACGCAATTTGAGTGATCCATCGTCATTAGGTGGCCCTAAAAGTTACAATTCACTATCAGTTTTTCGTCCGATTCGAAAATCTTTGACTCACAGCAGAACGGCCATAAGGTGCCCGAGGTAGCAATAGACCCATAGAGACAAGTCTGTTGGAGGACGAGGTATTGAATCGGGGCGCAATTTGAGTGTTCCATCGTCATTAGGAGGCCCTGAACGTTACAATTCACTATCAGTTTTTCGTCCGATTCGAAAATCTTTGACTAACATTAGAACGGCCATAAGGTGACCGAGACAGCAATAGACCCATGGAGACAAGTCTGCTGGAGGACAATGTAATGAATCGGGACGCAATTTGAGTGTTCCATCGTCATTAGGAGGCCCTGAACGTTACAATTCACTATCAGTTTTTCGTCCGATTCGAAAATCTTTGACTCACAGCAGAACGGCCATAAGGTGCCCGAGGCAGCAATAGACCCATGGAGACAAGTCGGCTGGAGGACGATGTATTAAATCGGTACGCAATTTGAGTGATCCATCGTCATTAGGTGGCCCTGAAAGTTACAATACACTATCAGTTTTTCGTCCGATTCGAAAATCTTTGACTCACAGCAGAAGGACCATAAGGTGCCCGAGGCAGCAATAGACCCATGGAGACAAGTCGGCTGGAGGACGATGTATTGAATCGGGACGCAATTTGAGTGTTCCATCGTCATTAGGAGGCCCTCAATGTCACAATTAACCATCAGTTTTTCGTCCCATTCGATAATCTAGACTCACGGGAGATCGACCATAAGGTGCCCGAGGCAGCAATAGACCCATGGAGACAAGTCTGCTGGAGGACGATGTATTGAATCGGGACGCAATTTGAGTGATCCAACGTCATTAGGTGGCCCTGAACGTTACAATTCACTATCAGTTTTTCGTCCGATTCGAAATTCTTTGACTCACAGCAGAACGGCCATAAGGTGCCCGAGGCAGCAATAGACCCATGGAGACAAGTCTGCTGGAGAACGATGTGTTGAATCGGGACGCATTTTGAGTGATCCATCGTCATTAGGTGGCCCTGAACGTTACAATTCACTATCAGTTTTTCGTCCGATTCGAAAATCTTTGACTAACAGCAGAACGGCCATAAGGTGACCAAGCCAGCAACAGACCCATGGAGACAAGTCTGCTCGAGGACGATGTATTGAATCGGGACGCAATTTGAGTGTTCCATCGTCATTAGGAGGCCCTGACCGTTACAATTCACTATCAGTTTTTCGTCCGATTCGAAAATCTTTGACTCACAGCAGAACGGCCATAAGGTGCCCGAGGCAGCAATAGACCCATGGAGACAAGTCTGCTGGAGGACCATGTATTGAATCTGGACCTAATTTGAGTGATCTATCGTCATTAGGTGGCCCTGAACGTTACAATTCACTAGCAGTTTTTCCTCCCATTCGATAATCTAGACTCACAGCAGAACGGCCATAAGGTGCCCGAGGCAGCAATTACCCATAGAGTCAAGTCGGCTGGAGGACGATGTATTGAATCGGGACGCAATTTGTGTGGTCCATCGTCATTAGGTGGCCCTGAATGTTACAATTCACTATCAGTTTTTCGTCCGATTCGAAAATCTTTGACTCACAGCAGAACGGCCATAAGGTGCCCGAGGCAGCAATAGACCCATGGAGACAAGTCTGCTGGAGGACGATGTATTGAATCCGGACGCAATTTGAGTGATCCAACGTCATTAGGTGGCCCTGAACGTTACAATTCACTATCAGTTTTTCGTCAGATTCGAAAATCTTTGACTTACAGCAGTACGGCCATAAGGTGCCCTAGGCAGCAATAGACCCATGGAGACAAGTCTGCTGGAGGGCGATGTATTGAATCGGGACGCAATTTGAGTGTTCCATCGTCATTAGGAGGCCCTGAACGTTACAATTCACTATCAGGTTTTCGTCCGATTCGAAAATCTTTGACTCACAGCAGAACGGCCATAAGGTGCCCGAGCCAGCAATAGACCCATGGAGGCAAGTCTGCTGGAGGACGATGTATTGAATCGGGACGCAATTTGAGTGTTCCATCCTCATTAGGAGGCCCTGAACGTTACAATTCACTATCAGTTTTTCGTCCGATTCGAAAATCTTTGACTCACAGCAGAACGGCCATAATGTGCCCGAGGCAGCAATAGACCCATGGAGACAAGTCTGCTGGAGGACGATGTATTGAATCCGGACGCAATTTGAGTGATCTATCGTCATTAGGTGGCCCTGAACGTTACAATTCACTAGCAGTTTTTCCTCCCATTCGATAATCTAGACTCACAGCAGAACGGCCATAAGGTGCCCGAGGCAGCAATTACCCATGGAGTCAAGTCGGCTGGAGTACGATGTATTGAATCGGGACGCAATTTGTGTGGTCCATCGTCATTAGGTGGCCCTGAATGTTACAATTCACCATCAGTTTTTCGTCCGATTCGAAAATCTTTGACTCACAGCAGAACGGCCATAAGGTGCCCGAGGCAGCAATAGACCCATGGAGACAAGTCTGCTGGAGGACGATGTATTGAATCCGGACGCAATTTGAGTGATCCAACGTCATTAGGTGGCCCTGAACGTTACAATTCACTATCAGTTTTTCGTCCGATTCCAAAATCCTTGACTCACAGCAGAACGGCCATAAGGTGCCCGAGGCAGCAATAGACCCATGGAGTCAAGTCGGCTGGAGGACGATGTATTGGATCGGGACGCAATTTGTGTGGTCCATCGTCATTAGGTGGCACTGAATGTTAGAATTCACTATCAGTTTTTCGTCCGATTCGAAAATCTTTGACTAGCAGCAGAACGGCCATAAGGTGACCGAGACAGCAATAAACCCATGGAGACAAGTCTGCCGGAGGACGATGTATTGAATCGTGACGCAATTTGAGTGTTCCATCGTCATTAGGAGGCCCTGACCGTTACAATTCACTATCAGTTTTTCGTCCGATTCGAAAATCTTTGACTCACAGCAGAACGGCCATAAGGTGCCCGAGGCAGCAATAGACCCATGGAGACAAGTCTGCTGGAGGACGATGTATTGAATCCGGACGCAATTTGAGTGATCCGATGTCATTTGGTGGCCCTCAACGTTACAATTCACTATCAGTTTTTCGTCCGATTCGAAATTCTTTGACTCACAGCAGAACGGCCATAAGGTGCCCGAGGCAGCAATAGACCCATGGAGACAAGTCGGCTGGAGGACGATGTATTGAATCGGGACGCAATTTGAGTGATCCATCGTCATTAGGTGGCCCTGAATGTTACAATTGACTATCAGTTTTTCGTCAGTTTCGAAAATCTTTGACTCACAGCAGAACGGCCATAAGGTGCCCTAGGCAGCAATAAACCCATGGAGACAAGTCTGCTGGAGGGCGAGGTATTGAATCGAGACGCAATTTGAGTGATCCATCGTCATTAGGAGGCCCTGAACGATACAATTCACTATCAATTCTTTGTCCGATTTGAAAATCTTTGACTAACAGCAGAACGGCCATAAGGTGCCCGAGGCAGCAATAGACCCATGGAGACAAGTCTGCTGGAGGACCATGTATTGAATCGGGACGCAATTTGAGTGTTCCATCGTCATTAGGAGGCCCTGAACGTTACAATTCACTATCAGGTTTTCGTCCGATTCGATAATCTTTGACTCACAGCAGAACGGCCATAAGTTGCCCGAGCCAGCAAAAGAACCATGGAGACAAGTCGGCTGGAGGACGATGTATTGAATCGGGACGCAATTTGAGTGATCCATCGTCATTAGGTGGCCCCGAATGTTACAATTCGCTATCAGTTTTTCGTCCGATTCGAAAATCTTTAACTCACAGCAGAACGGCCATAAGGTGCCCGAGGCAGCAATAGACCCATGGAGACAAGTCGCCTGGAGGACGATGTATTGAATAGGGACGCAATTTGAGTGATCCATCGTCATTAGGTGGCCCTGAAAGTTACAATTCACTATCAGTTTTTCGTCCGATTCGAAAATCTTTGACTCACAGCAGAACGGCCATAATGTGCCCGAGGCAGCAATAGACCCATGGAGAGAAGTCTGCTGGTGGACGATGTATTGAATCGGGACGCAATTTGAGTGATCCATCGTCATTAGGTGGCCCTGAACGTTACAATTCATTATCAGTTTTTCCTCCCATTCGATAATCTAGACTCACAGCAGAACGGCTATAAGGTGCCCGAGGCAGCAATAGACCCATGGAGTCAAGTCGGCTGGAGGACGATGTATTGAATCGGGACGCAATTTGTGTGGTTCATCGTCATTAGGTGGCCCTGAATGTTACAATTCACTATCAGTTTTTCGTCCGATTCGAAAATCTTTGACTCACAGCAGAACGGCCATAAGGTGCCCGAGGCAGCAATAGACCCATGGAGACAAGTCTGCTGGAGGACGATGTATTGAATCCGGACGCAATTTGAGTGATCCAACGTCATTAGGTGGCCCTGAACGTTACAATTCACTATCAGTTTTTCGTCCGATTCCAAAATCCTTGACTCACAGCAGAACGGCCATAAGGTGCCCGAGGGAGCAATAGACCCATGGAGACAAGTCTGCTGGAGGACGATGTATTGAATCCGGACGCAATTTGAGTGATCCAACGTCATTAGGTGGCCCTGAACGTTACGATTCACTATCAGTTTTTCGTCAGATTCGAAAATCTTTGACTTACAGCAGTACGGCCATAAGGTGCCCTAGGCAGCAATAGACCCATGGAGACAAGTCTGCTGGAGGGCGATGTATTGAATCGGGACGCAATTTGAGTGTTCCATCGTCATTAGGAGGCCCTGAACGTTACAATTCACTATCAGGTTTTCGTCCGATTCGAAAATATTTGACTCACAGCAGAACGGCCATAAGGTGCCCGAGCCAGCAATAGACCCATGGAGACAAGTCTGCTGGAGGACGATGTATTGAATCGGGACGCAATTTGAGTGTTCCATCGTCATTAGGAGGCCCTGAACGTTACAATTCACATCAGTTTTTCGTCCGATTCGAAAATCTTTGACTCACAGCAGAACGACCATAATGTGCCCGAGGCAGCAATAGACCCATGGAGGCAAGTCTGCTGGAGGACGATGTATTGAATCGGGACGCAATTTGAGTGTTCCATCGTCATTAGGTGGCCCTGAACGTTACAATTCACTATCAGTTTTTCCTCCCATTCGATAATCTAGACTCACAGCAGAACGGCCATAAGGTGCCCGAGGCAGCAATAGACCCATGGAGTCAAGTCGGCTGGAGGACGATGTATTGAATCGGGACGCAATTTGTGTGGTCCATCGTCATTAGGTGGCCCTGAATGTTACAATTCACTATCAGTTTTTCGTCCGATTCGAAAATCTTTGACTCACAGCAGAACGGCAATAAGGTGCCCGAGGCAGCAATAGACCCATGGAGACAAGTCTGCTGGAGGACGATGTATTGAATCGGGACGCAATTTGAGTGATCCATCGTCATTAGTAGGCCCTGAACGTTACAATTCACTATCAGTTTTTCGTCCGATTAGGAAAATCTTTGATTCACAGCAGAACGGCCATAAGGTGCCCGAGGCAGCAACAGACCCATGGAGACAAGTCTGCTGGAGGACGATGTATTGAAGCGGGACGCAATTTGAGTGTTCCATCGTCATTAGGAGGCCCTGAATGTTACAATTAACTATCAGTTTTTCGTCCCATTCGATAATCTAGACTCACAGCAGAACGGCCATAAGGTGCCCGAGGCAGCAATAGACCCATGGAGTCAAGTCGGCTGGAGGACGATGTATTGGATCGGGACGCAATTTGTGTGGTCCATCGTCATTAGGCGGCACTGAATGTTAGAATTCACTATCAGTTTTTCGTCCGATTCGAAAATCTTTGACTAGCAGCAGAACGGCCATAAGGTGACCGAGACAGCAATAAACCCATGGAGACAAGTCTGCCGGAGGACGATGTATTGAATCGTGACGCAATTTGAGTGTTCCATCGTCATTAGGAGGCCCTGACCGTTACAATTCACTATCAGTTTTTCGTCCGATTCGAAAATCTTTGACTCACAGCAGAACGGCCATAAGGTGCCCGAGGCAGCAATAGACCCATGGAGACAAGTCTGCTGGAGGACGATGTATTGAATCCGGACGCAATTTGAGTGATCCGACGTCATTTGGTGGCCCTCAACGTTACAATTCACTATCAGTTTTTCGTCCGATTCGAAATTCTTTGACTCACAGCAGAACGGCCATAAGGTGCCCGAGGCAGCAATAGACCCATGGAGACAAGTCGGCTGGAGGACGATGTATTGAATCGGGACGCAATTTGAGTGATCCATCGTCATTAGGTGGCCCTGAATGTTACAATTGACTATCAGTTTTTCGTCAGTTTCGAAAATCTTTGACTCACAGCAGAACGGCCATAAGGTGCCCTAGGCAGCAATAGACCCATGGAGACAAGTCTGCTGGAGGGCGAGGTATTGAATCGGGACGCAATTTGAGTGATCCATCGTCATTAGGAGGCCCTGAACGATACAATTCACTATCAATTCTTTGTCCGATTTGAAAATCTTTGACTAACAGCAGAACGGCCATAAGGTGCCCGAGGCAGCAATAGACCCATGGAGACAAGTCTGCTGGAGGACCATGTATTGAATCGGGACGCAATTTGAGTGTTCCATCGTCATTAGGAGGCCCTGAACGTTACAATTCACTATCAGGTTTTCGTCCGATTCGATAATCTTTGACTCACAGCAGAACGGCCATAAGTTGCCCGAGCCAGCAAAAGAACCATGGAGACAAGTCGGCTGGAGGACGATGTATTGAATCGGGACGCAATTTGAGTGATCCATCGTCATTAGGTGGCCCCGAATGTTACAATTCACTATCAGTTTTTCGTCCGATTCCAAAATCTTTAACTCACAGCAGAACGGCCATAAGGTGCCCGAGGCAGCAATAGACCCATGGAGACAAGTCGCCTGGAGGACGATGTATTGAATAGGGCCGCAATTTGAGTGATCCATCGTCATTAGGTGGCCCTGAAAGTTACAATTCACTATCAGTTTTTCGTCCGATTCGAAAATCTTTGACTCACAGCAGAACGGCCATAATGTGCCTGAGGCAGCAATAGACCCATGGAGACAAGTCTGCTGGAGGACGATGTATTGAATCGGGACGAAATTTGAGTGATCCATCGTCATTAGGTGGCCCGGAACGTTACAATTCATTATCAGTTTTTCCTCCCATTCGATAATCTAGACTCACAGCAGAACGGCTATAAGGTGCCCGAGGCAGCAATAGACCCATGGAGTCAAGTCGGCTGGAGGACGATGTATTGAATCGGGACGCAATTTGTGTGGTCCATCGTCATTAGGTGGCCCTGAATGTTACAATTCACTATCAGTTTTTCGTCCGATTCGAAAATCTTTGACTCACAGCAGAACGGCCATAAGGTGCCCGAGGCAGCAATAGACCCATGGAGACAAGTCTGCTGGAGGGCGATGTATTGAATCGGGACGCAATTTGAGTGTTCCATCGTCATTAGGAGGCCCTGAATGTTACAATTAACTATCAGTTTATCGTCCCATTCGATAATCTAGACTCACGGGAGAACGACCATAAGGTGCCCGAGGAAACAATAGACATATGGAGACAAGTCTGCTGGAGGACGAGGTATTGAATCGGGACGCAATTTGAGTGTTCCATCGTCATTAGGAGGCCCTGAACGTTACAATTAACTATCAGTTTTTCGTCCCATTCGATAATCTAGACTCACGGGAGAACGACGATAAGGTGCCCGAGGCAGCAATAGACCCATGGAGACAAGTCTGCTGGAGGACGATGTATTGAATCGGGACGCAATTTGAGTGTTCCATCGTCATTAGAAGGCCCTGAACGTTACAATTCACTATCAGTTTTTTGTCCGATTTGAGAATCTTTGACTAACAGCAGAACGGCCATAAGGTGCCCGAGGCAGCAATAGACCCATGGAGACAAGTCTGCTGGAGGACCATGTATTGAATCGGGACGCATTTGAGTGTTCCATCGTCATTAGGAGGCCCTGAACGTTACAATTCACTATCAGGTTTTCGTCCGATTCGAAAATCTTTGACTCACAGCAGAACGGCCATAAGGTGCCCGAGCCAGCAATAGACCCATGGAGACAAGTCGGCTGGAGGACGATGTATTGAATCGGGACGCAATTTGTGTGGTCCATCGTCATTAGGAGGCCCTGAATGTTACATTTAACTATCAGTTTTTCGTCCCATTCGATAATCTAGACTCACGGGAGAACAACCATAAGGTGCCCGAGGCAACAATAGACCCATGGAGTCAAGTCTGCTGGAGGACGAGGTATTGAATCGGGACGCGATTTGAGTGTTCCATCGTCATTAGGAGGCCCTGAACGTTACAATTCACTATCAGTTTATCGTCCGATTCAAAAATCTTTGACTCACAGCATAACGGCCATAAGGTTCTCGAGGCAGCAATAGACCCATGGAGACAAGTCTGCTGGAGGACGATGTATTGAATGGGGATGCAATTTGAGTGATCCATCGTCATTAAGTGGCCCTGAACGTTACAATTCACTATCAGTTTTTCGTCCGATTCGAAAATCTATGACTCACAGCAGAACGGCCATAAGGTTCCCGAGGCAGCAATAGACCCATGGAGACAAGTCTGCTGGAGGACAAGGAATTGAATCGGGACGCAATTTG
The DNA here is from genome assembly GCF_023864275.1 of Schistocerca cancellata. Lineage (NCBI taxonomy): Eukaryota > Metazoa > Arthropoda > Insecta > Orthoptera > Acrididae > Schistocerca > Schistocerca cancellata. Next base: position 438,267 of record NW_026047143.1, on the reverse strand, counting down.
AGTGTTCCATCGTCATTAGGAGGCCCTGAACGTTACAATTCACCATCAGTTTTTCGTCCGATTCGAAAATCTTTGACTCACAGCAGAACGGCCATAATGTGCCCGAGGCAGCAATAGACCCATGGAGAGAAGTCTGCTGGTGGACGATGTATTGAATCGGGACGCAATTTGAGTGATAAATCGTCATTAGGTGGCCCTGAACGTTACAATTCATTATCAGTTTTTCCTCCCATTCGATAATCTAGACTCACAGCAGAACGGCTATAAGGTGCCCGAGGCAGCAATAGACCCATGGAGTCAAGTCGGCTGGAGGACGATGTATTGAATCGGGACGCAATTTGTGTGGTTCATCGTCATTAATTGGCCCTGAATGTTACAATTCACTATCAGTTTTTCGTCCGATTCGAAAATCTTTGACTCACAGCAGAACGGCCATAAGGAGCCCGAGGCAGCAATAGACCCATGGAGACAAGTCTGCTGGAGGACGATGTATTGAATCCGGACGCAATTTGAGTGATCCAACGTCATTAGGTGGCCCTGAACGTTACAATTCACTATCAGTTTTTCGTCCGATTCGAAATTCTTTGACTCACAGCAGAACGGCCATAAGGTGCCCGAGGCAGCAATAGACCCATGGAGACAAGTCTGCTGGAGAACGATGTGTTGAATCGGGACGCAATTTGAGTGATCCATCGTCATTAGGTGGCCCTGAACGTTACAATTCACTATCAGTTTTTCGTCCGATTCGAAAATCTTTGACTAACAGCAGAACGGCCATAAGGTGACCAAGCCAGCAACAGACCCATGGAGACAAGTCTGCTCGAGGACGATGTATTGAATCGGGACGCAATTTGAGTGTTCCATCGTCATTAGGAGGCCCTGACCGTTACAATTCACTATTAGTTTTTCGTCCGATTCGAAAATCTTTGACTCACAGCAGAACGGCCATAAGGTGCCCGAGGCAGCAATAGACCCATGGAGACAAGTCTGCTGGAGGACCATGTATTGAATCTGGACGCAATTTGAGTGATCTATCGTCATTAGGTGGCCCTGAACGTTACAATTCACTAGCAGTTTTTCCTCCCATTCGATAATCTAGACTCACAGCAGAACGGCCATAAGGTGCCCGAGGCAGCAATTACCCATAGAGTCAAGTCGGCTGGAGGACGATGTATTGAATCGGGACGCAATTTGTGTGGTCCATCGTCATTAGGTGGCCCTGAATGTTACAATTCACTATCAGTTTTTCGTCCGATTCGAAAATCTTTGACTCACAGCAGAACGGCCATAAGGTGCCCGAGGCAGCAATAGACCCATGGAGACAAGTCTGCTGGAGGACGATGTATTGAATCCGGACGCAATTTGAGTGATCCAACGTCATTAGGTGGCCCTGAACGTTACAATTCACTATCAGTTTTTCGTCAGATTCGAAAATCTTTGACTTACAGCAGTACGGCCATAAGGTGCCCTAGGCAGCAATAGACCCATGGAGACAAGTCTGCTGGAGGGCGATGTATTGAATCGGGACGCAATTTGAGTGTTCCATCGTCATTAGGAGGCCCTGAACGTTACAATTCACTATCAGGTTTTCGTCCGATTCGAAAATCTTTGACTCACAGCAGAACGGCCATAAGGTGCCCGAGCCAGCAATAGACCCATGGAAGCAAGTCTGCTGGAGGACGATGTATTGAATCGGGACGCAATTTGAGTGTTCCATCCTCATTAGGAGGCCCTGAACGTTACAATTCACTATCAGTTTTTCGTCCGATTCGAAAATCTTTGACTCACAGCAGAACGGCCATAATGTGCCCGAGGCAGCAATAGACCCATGGAGACAAGTCTGCTGGAGGACGATGTATTGAATCCGGACGCAATTTGAGTGATCTATCGTCATTAGGTGGCCCTGAACGTTACAATTCACTAGCAGTTTTTCCTCCCATTCGATAATCTAGACTCACAGCAGAACGGCCATAAGGTGCCCGAGGCAGCAATTACCCATGGAGTCAAGTCGGCTGGAGGACGATGTATTGAATCGGGACGCAATTTGTGTGGTCCATCGTCATTAGGTGGCCCTGAATGTTACAATTCACCATCAGTTTTTCGTCCGATTCGAAAATCTTTGACTCACAGCAGAACGGCCATAAGGTGCCCGAGGCAGCAATAGACCCATGGAGACAAGTCTGCTGGAGGACGATGTATTGAATCCGGACGCAATTTGAGTGATCCAACGTCATTAGGTGGCCCTGAACGTTACAATTCACTATCAGTTTTTCGTCCGATTCCAAAATCCTTGACTCACAGCAGAACGGCCATAAGGTGCCCGAGGCAGCAATAGACCCATGGAGTCAAGTCGGCTGGAGGACGATGTATTGGATCGGGACGCAATTTGTGTGGTCCATCGTCATTATGTGGCACTGAATGTTAGAATTCACTATCAGTTTTTCGTCCGATTCGAAAATCTTTGACTAGCAGCAGAACGGCCATAAGGTGACCGAGACAGCAATAAACCCATGGAGACAAGTCTGCCGGAGGACGATGTATTGAATCGTGACGCAATTTGAGTGTTCCATCGTCATTAGGAGGCCCTGACCGTTACAATTCACTATCAGTTTTTCGTCCGATTCGAAAATCTTTGACTCACAGCAGAACGGCCATAAGGTGCCCGAGGCAGCAATAGACCCATGGAGACAAGTCTGCTGGAGGACGATGTATTGAATCCGGACGCAATTTGAGTGATCCGATGTCATTTGGTGGCCCTCAACGTTACAATTCACTATCAGTTTTTCGTCCGATTCGAAATTCTTTGACTCACAGCAGAACGGCCATAAGGTGCCCGAGGCAGCAATAGACCCATGGAGACAAGTCGGCTGGAGGACGATGTATTGAATCGGGACGCAATTTGAGTGATCCATCGTCATTAGGTGGCCCTGAATGTTACAATTGACTATCAGTTTTTCGTCAGTTTCGAAAATCTTTGACTCACAGCAGAACGGCCATAAGGTGCCCTAGGCAGCAATAAACCCATGGAGACAAGTCTGCTGGAGGGCGAGGTATTGAATCGAGACGCAATTTGAGTGATCCATCGTCATTAGGAGGCCCTGAACGATACAATTCACTATCAATTCTTTGTCCGATTTGAAAATCTTTGACTAACAGCAGAACGGCCATAAGGTGCCCGAGGCAGCAATAGACCCATGGAGACAAGTCTGCTGGAGGACCATGTATTGAATCGGGACGCAATTTGAGTGTTCCATCGTCATTAGGAGGCCCTGAACGTTACAATTCACTATCAGGTTTTCGTCCGATTCGATAATCTTTGACTCACAGCAGAACGGCCATAAGTTGCCCGAGCCAGCAAAAGAACCATGGAGACAAGTCGGCTGGAGGACGATGTATTGAATCGGGACGCAATTTGAGTGATCCATCGTCATTAGGTGGCCCCGAATGTTACAATTCGCTATCAGTTTTTCGTCCGATTCGAAAATCTTTAACTCACAGCAGAACGGCCATAAGGTGCCCGAGGCAGCAATAGACCCATGGAGACAAGTCGCCTGGAGGACGATGTATTGAATAGGGACGCAATTTGAGTGATCCATCGTCATTAGGTGGCCCTGAAAGTTACAATTCACTATCAGTTTTTCGTCCGATTCGAAAATCTTTGACTCACAGCAGAACGGCCATAATGTGCCCGAGGCAGCAATAGACCCATGGAGAGAAGTCTGCTGGTGGACGATGTATTGAATCGGGACGCAATTTGAGTGATCCATCGTCATTAGGTGGCCCTGAACGTTACAATTCATTATCAGTTTTTCCTCCCATTCGATAATCTAGACTCACAGCAGAACGGCTATAAGGTGCCCGAGGCAGCAATAGACCCATGGAGTCAAGTCGGCTGGAGGACGATGTATTGAATCGGGACGCAATTTGTGTGGTTCATCGTCATTAGGTGGCCCTGAATGTTACAATTCACTATCAGTTTTTCGTCCGATTCGAAAATCTTTGACTCACAGCAGAACGGCCATAAGGTGCCCGAGGCAGCAATAGACCCATGGAGACAAGTCTGCTGGAGGACGATGTATTGAATCCGGACGCAATTTGAGTGATCCAACGTCATTAGGTGGCCCTGAACGTTACAATTCACTATCAGTTTTTCGTCCGATTCCAAAATACTTGACTCACAGCAGAACGGCCATAAGGTGCCCGAGGCAGCAATAGACCCATGGAGACAAGTCTGCTGGAGGACGATGTATTGAATCCGGACGCAATTTGAGTGATCCAACGTCATTAGGTGGCCCTGAACGTTACAATTCACTATCAGTTTTTCGTCAGATTCGAAAATCTTTGACTTACAGCAGTACGGCCATAAGGTGCCCTAGGCAGCAATAGACCCATGGAGACAAGTCTGCTGGAGGGCGATGTATTGAATCGGGACGCAATTTGAGTGTTCCATCGTCATTAGGAGGCCCTGAACGTTACAATTCACTATCAGGTTTTCGTCCGATTCGAAAATCTTTGACTCACAGCAGAACGGCCATAAGGTGCCCGAGCCAGCAATAGACCCATGGAGACAAGTCTGCTGGAGGACGATGTATTGAATCGGGACGCAATTTGAGTGTTCCATCGTCATTAGGAGGCCCTGAACGTTACAATTCACTATCAGTTTTTCGTCCGATTCGAAAATCTTTGACTCACAGCAGAACGACCATAATGTGCCCGAGGCAGCAATAGACCCATGGACACAAGTCTGCTGGAGGACGATGTATTGAATCGGGACGCAATTTGAGTGTTCCATCGTCATTAGGTGGCCCTGAACGTTACAATTCACTATCAGTTTTTCCTCCCATTCGATAATCTAGACTCACAGCAGAACGGCCATAAGGTGCCCGAGGCAGCAATAGACCCATGGAGTCAAGTCGGCTGGAGGACGATGTATTGAATCGGGACGCAATTTGTGTGGTCCATCGTCATTAGGTGGCCCTGAATGTTACAATTCACTATCAGTTTTTCGTCCGATTCGAAAATCTTTGACTCACAGCAGAACGGCAATAAGGTGCCCGAGGCAGCAATAGACCCATGGAGACAAGTCTGCTGGAGGACGATGTATTGAATCGGGACGCAATTTGAGTGATCCATCGTCATTAGGAGGCCCTGAACGTTACAATTCACTATCAGTTTTTCGTCCGATTAGGAAAATCTTTGATTCACAGCAGAACGGCCATAAGGTGCCCGAGGCAGCAACAGACCCATGGAGACAAGTCTGCTGGAGGACGATGTATTGAAGCGGGACGCAATTTGAGTGTTCCATCGTCATTAGGAGGCCCTGAATGTTACAATTAACTATCAGTTTTTCGTCCCATTCGATAATCTAGACTCACAGCAGAACGGCCATAAGGTGCCCGAGGCAGCAATAGACCCATGGAGTCAAGTCGGCTGGAGGACGATGTATTGGATCGGGACGCAATTTGTGTGGTCCATCGTCATTAGGCGGCACTGAATGTTAGAATTCACTATCAGTTTTTCGTCCGATTCGAAAATCTTTGACTAGCAGCAGAACGGCCATAAGGCGACCGAGACAGCAATAAACCCATGGAGACAAGTCTGCCGGAGGACGATGTATTGAATCGTGACGCAATTTGAGTGTTCCATCGTCATTAGGAGGCCCTGACCGTTACAATTCACTATCAGTTTTTCGTCCGATTCGAAAATCTTTGACTCACAGCAGAACGGCCATAAGGTGCCCGAGGCAGCAATAGACCCATGGAGACAAGTCTGCTGGAGGACGATGTATTGAATCCGGACGCAATTTGAGTGATCCGACGTCATTTGGTGGCCCTCAACGTTACAATTCACTATCAGTTTTTCGTCCGATTCGAAATTCTTTGACTCACAGCAGAACGGCCATAAGGTGCCCGAGGCAGCAATAGACCCATGGAGACAAGTCGGCTGGAGGACGATGTATTGAATCGGGACGCAATTTGAGTGATCCATCGTCATTAGGTGGCCCTTAATGTTACAATTGACTATCAGTTTTTCGTCAGTTTCGAAAATCTTTGACTCACAGCAGAACGGCCATAAGGTGCCCTAGGCAGCAATAGACCCATGGAGACAAGTCTGCTGGAGGGCGAGGTATTGAATCGGGACGCAATTTGAGTGATCCATCGTCATTAGGAGGCCCTGAACGATACAATTCACTATCAATTCTTTGTCCGATTTGAAAATCTTTGACTAACAGCAGAACGGCCATAAGGTGCCCGAGGCAGCAATAGACCCATGGAGACAAGTCTGCTGGAGGACCATATATTGAATCGGGACGCAATTTGAGTGTTCCATCGTCATTAGGAGGCCCTGAACGTTACAATTCACTATCAGGTTTTCGTCCGATTCGATAATCTTTGACTCACAGCAGAACGGCCATATGTTGCCCGAGCCAGCAAAAGACCCATGGAGACAAGTCGGCTGGAGGACGATGTATTGAATCGGGACGCAATTTGAGTGATCCATCGTCATTAGGTGGCCCCGAATGTTACAATTCACTATCAGTTTTTCGTCCGATTCGAAAATCTTTAACTCACAGCAGAACGGCCATAAGGTGCCCGAGGCAGCAATAGACCCATGGAGACAAGTCGCCTGGAGGACGATGTATTGAATAGGGACGCAATTTGAGTGATCCATCGTCATTAGGTGGCCCTGAAAGTTACAATTCACTATCAGTTTTTCGTCCGATTCGAAAATCTTTGACTCACAGCAGAACGGCCATAATGTGCCTGAGGCAGCAATAGACCCATGGAGACAAGTCTGCTGGAGGACGATGTATTGAATCGGGACGCAATTTGAGTGATCCATCGTCATTAGGTGGCCCGGAACGTTACAATTCATTATCAGTTTTTCCTCCCATTCGATAATCTAGACTCACAGCAGAACGGCTATAAGGTGCCCGAGGCAGCAATAGACCCATGGAGTCAAGTCGGCTGGAGGACGATGTATTGAATCGGGACGCAATTTGTGTGGTCCATCGTCATTAGGTGGCCCTGAATGTTACAATTCACTATCAGTTTTTCGTCCGAATCGAAAATCTTTGACTCACAGCAGAACGGCCATAAGGTGCCCGAGGCAGCAATAGACCCATGGAGACAAGTCTGCTGGAGGGCGATGTATTGAATCGGGACGCAATTTGAGTGTTCCATCGTCATTAGGAGGCCCTGAATGTTACAATTAACTATCAGTTTATCGTCCCATTCGATAATCTAGACTCACGGGAGAACGACCATAAGGTGCCCGAGGAAACAATAGACATATGGAGACAAGTCTGCTGGAGGACGAGGTATTGAATCGGGACGCAATTTGAGTGTTCCATCGTCATTAGGAGGCCCTGAACGTTACAATTAACTATCAGTTTTTCGTCCCATTCGATAATCTAGACTCACGGGAGAACGACGATAAGGTGCCCGAGGCAGCAATAGACCCATGGAGACAAGTCTGCTGGAGGACGATGTATTGAATCGGGACGCAATTTGAGTGTTCCATCGTCATTAGAAGGCCCTGAACGTTACAATTCACTATCAGTTTTTTGTCCGATTTGAGAATCTTTGACTAACAGCAGAACGGCCGTAAAGTGCCCGAGCCAGCAATAGACCCATGGAGACAAGTCTGCTGGAGGACGATGTATTGAATCGGGACGCAATTTGTGTGGTCCATCGTCATTAGGAGGCCCTGAATGTTACATTTAACTATCAGTTTTTCGTCCCATTCGATAATCTAGACTCACGGGAGAACAACCATAAGGTGCCCGAGGCAACAATAGACCCATGGAGTCAAGTCTGCTGGAGGACGAGGTATTGAATCGGGACGCGATTTGAGTGTTCCATCGTCATTAGGAGGCCCTGAACGTTACAATTCACTATCAGTTTATCGTCCGATTCGAAAATCTTTGACTCACAGCATAACGGCCATAAGGTTCTCGAGGCAGCAATAGACCCATGGAGACAAGTCTGCTGGAGGACGATGTATTGAATGGGGATGCAATTTGAGTGATCCATCGTCATTAAGTGGCCCTGAACGTTACAATTCACTATCAGTTTTTCGTCCGATTCGAAAATCTATGACTCACAGCAGAACGGCCATAAGGTTCCCGAGGCAGCAATAGACCCATGGAGACAAGTCTGCTGGAGGACAAGGAATTGAATCGGGACGCAATTTGAGTGTTCCATCGTCATTAGGAGGCCCTGAACGTTACAATTCACCATCAGTTTTTCGTCCGATTCGAAAATCTTTGACTCACAGCAGAACGGCCATAATGTGCCCGAGGCAGCAATAGACCCATGGAGAGAAGTCTGCTGGTGGACGATGTATTGAATCGGGACGCAATTTGAGTGATCCATCGTCATTAGGTGGCCCTGAACGTTACAATTCATTATCAGTTTTTCCTCCCATTCGATAATCTAGACTCACAGCAGAACGGCTATAAGGTGCCCGAGGCAGCAATAGACCCATGGAGTCAAGTCGGCTGGAGGACGATGTATTGAATCGGGACGCAATTTGTGTGGTTCATCGTCATTAATTGGCCCTGAATGTTACAATTCACTATCAGTTTTTCGTCCGATTCGAAAATCTTTGACTCACAGCAGAACGGCCATAAGGTGCCCTAGGCAGCAATAGACCCATGGAGACAAGTCTGCTGGAGGGCGATGTATTGAATCGGGACGCAATTTGAGTGTTCCATCGTCATTAGGAGGCCCTGAACGTTACAATTCACTATCAGGTTTTCGTCCGATTCGAAAATCTTTGACTCACAGCAGAACGGCCATAAGGTGCCCGAGCCAGCAATAGACCCATGGAGACAAGTCTGCTGGAGGACGATGTATTGAATCGGGACGCAATTTGAGTGTTCCATCGTCATTAGGAGGCCCTGAACGTTACAATTCACTATCAGTTTTTCGTCCGATTCGAAAATCTTTGACTCACAGCAGAACGACCATAATGTGCCCGAGGCAGCAATAGACCCATGGAGACAAGTCTGCTGGAGGACGATGTATTGAATCGGGACGAAATTTGAGTGTTCCATCGTCATTAGGTGGCCCTGAACGTTACAATTCACTATCAGTTTTTCCTCCCATTCGATAATCTAGACTCACAGCAGAACGGCCATAAGGTGTCCGAGGCAGCAATAGACCCATGGAGTCAAGTCGGCTGGAGGACGATGTATTGAATCGGGACGCAATTTGTGTGGTCCATCGTCATTAGGTGGCCCTGAATGTTACAATTCACTATCAGTTTTTCGTCCGATTCGAAAATCTTTGACTCACAGCAGAACGGCCATAAGGTGCCCGAGGCAGCAATAGACCCATGGAGACAAGTCTGCTGGAGGACGATGTATTGAATCGGGACGCAATTTGAGTGATCCATCGTCATTAGGAGGCCCTGAACGTTACAATTCACTATCAGTTTTTCGTCCGATTAGGAAAATCTTTGATTCACAGCAGAACGGCCATAAGGTGCCCGAGGCAGCAACAGACCCATGGAGACAAGTCTGCTGGAGGACGATGTATTGAAGCGGGACGCAATTTGAGTGTTCCATCGTCATTAGGAGGCCCTGAATGTTACAATTAACTATCAGTTTTTCGTCCCATTCGATAATCTAGACTCACAGCAGAACGGCCATAAGGTGCCCGAGGCAGCAATAGACCCATGGAGTCAAGTCGGCTGGAGGACGATGTATTGGATCGGGACGCAATTTGTGTGGTCCATCGTCATTAGGCGGCACTGAATGTTAGAATTCACTATCAGTTTTTCGTCCGATTCGAAAATCTTTGACTAGCAGCAGAACGGCCATAAGGTGACCGAGACAGCAATAAACCCATGGAGACAAGTCTGCCGGAGGACGATGTATTGAATCGTGACGCAATTTGAGTGTTCCATCGTCATTAGGAGGCCCTGACCGTTACAATTCACTATCAGTTTTTCGTCCGATTCGAAAATCTTTGACTCACAGCAGAACGGCCATAAGGTGCCCGAGGCAGCAATAGACCCATGGAGACAAGTCTGCTGGAGGACGATGTATTGAATCCGGACGCAATTTGAGTGATCCGACGTCATTTGGTGGCCCTCAACGTTACAATTCACTATCAGTTTTTCGTCCGATTCGAAATTCTTTGACTCACAGCAGAACGGCCATAAGGTGCCCGAGGCAGCAATAGACCCATGGAGACAAGTCGGCTGGAGGACGATGTATTGAATCGGGACGCAATTTGAGTGATCCATCGTCATTAGGTGGCCCTGAATGTTACAATTGACTATCAGTTTTTCGTCAGTTTCGAAAATCTTTGACTCACAGCAGAACGGCCATAAGGTGCCCTAGGCAGCAATAGACCCATGGAGACAAGTCTGCTGGAGGGCGAGGTATTGAATCGGGACGCAATTTGAGTGATCCATCGTCATTAGGAGGCCCTGAACGATACAATTCACTATCAATTCTTTGTCCGATTTGAAAATCTTTGACTAACAGCAGAACGGCCATAAGGTGCCCGAGGCAGCAATAGACCCATGGAGACAAGTCTGCTGGAGGACCATGTATTGAATCGGGACGCAATTTGAGTGTTCCATCGTCATTCGGAGGCCCTGAACGTTACAATTCACTATCAGGTTTTCGTCCGATTCGATAATCTTTGACTCACAGCAGAACGGCCATAAGTTGCCCGAGCCAGCAAAAGAACCATGGAGACAAGTCGGCTGGAGGACGATGTATTGAATCGGGACGCAATTTGAGTGATCCATCGTCATTAGGTGGCCCCGAATGTTACAATTCACTATCAGTTTTTCGTCCGATTCGAAAATCTTTAACTCACAGCAGAACGGCCATAAGGTGCCCGAGGCAGCAATAGACCCATGGAGACAAGTCGCCTGGAGGACGATGTATTGAATAGGGACGCAATTTGAGTGATCCATCGTCATTAGGTGGCCCTGAAAGTTACAATTCACTATCAGTTTTTCGTCCGATTCGAAAATCTTTGACTCACAGCAGAACGGCCATAATGTGCCTGAGGCAGCAATAGACCCATGGAGACAAGTCTGCTGGAGGACGATGTATTGAATCGGGACGCAATTTGAGTGATCCATCGTCATTAGGTGGCCCGGAACGTTACAATTCATTATCAGTTTTTCCTCCCATTCGATAATCTAGACTCACAGCAGAACGGCTATAAGGTGCCCGAGGCAGCAATAGACCCATGGAGTCAAGTCGGCTGGAGGACGATGTATTGAATCGGGACGCAATTTGTGTGGTCCATCGTCATTAGGTGGCCCTGAATGTTACAATTCACTATCAGTTTTTCGTCCGATTCGAAAATCTTTGACTCACAGCAGAACGGCCATAAGGTGCCCGAGGCAGCAATAGACCCATGGAGACAAGTCTGCTGGAGGGCGATGTATTGAATCGGGACGCAATTTGAGTGTTCCATCGTCATTAGGAGGCCCTGAATGTTACAATTAACTATCAGTTTATCGTCCCATTCGATAATCTAGACTCACGGGAGAACGACCATAAGGTGCCCGAGGAAACAATAGACATATGGAGACAAGTCTGCTGGAGGACGAGGTATTGAATCGGGACGCAATTTGAGTGTTCCATCGTCATTAGGAGGCCCTGAACGTTACAATTAACTATCAGTTTTTCGTCCCATTCGATAATCTAGACTCACGGGAGAACGACGATAAGGTGCCCGAGGCAGCAATAGACCCATGGAGACAAGTCTGCTGGAGGACCATGTATTGAATCGGGACGCATTTGAGTGTTCCATCGTCATTAGGAGGCCCTGAACGTTACAATTCACTATCAGGTTTTCGTCCGATTCGAAAATCTTTGACTCACAGCAGAACGGCCATAAGGTGCCCGAGCCAGCAATAGACCCATGGAGACAAGTCGGCTGGAGGACGATGTATTGAATCGGGACGCAATTTGTGTGGTCCATCGTCATTAGGAGGCCCTGAATGTTACATTTAACTATCAGTTTTTCGTCCCATTCGATAATCTAGACTCACGGGAGAACAACCATAAGGTGCCCGAGGCAACAATAGACCCATGGAGTCAAGTCTGCTGGAGGACGAGGTATTGAATCGGGACGCGATTTGAGTGTTCCATCGTCATTAGGAGGCCCTGAACGTTACAATTCACTATCAGTTTATCGTCCGATTCGAAAATCTTTGACTCACAGCATAACGGCCATAAGGTTCCCGAGGCAGCAATAGACCCATGGAGACAAGTCTGCTGGAGGACGATGTATTGAATGGGGATGTAATTTGAGTGATCCATCGTCATTAAGTGGCCCTGAACGTTACAATTCACTATCAGTTTTTCGTCCGATTCGAAAATCTATGACTCACAGCAGAACGGCCATAAGGTTCCCGAGGCAGCAATAGACCCAAGGAGACAAGTCTGCTGGAGGACAAGGAATTGAATCGGGACGCAATTTGAGTGTTCCATCGTCATTAGGAGGCCCTGAACGTTACAATTCACCATCAGTTTTTCGTCCGATTCGAAAATCTTTGACTCACAGCAGAACGGCCATAAGGTGCCCGAGGCTGCAATAGACCCATGGAGACAAATCTGCTGGAGGACGATATATTGAATCGGGACGCAATTAGAGTAATCCATCATCATTAGGTTGCCCTGAACGTTACAATTCACTATTAGTTTTTCGTCCGATTCGAAAATCTTTGACTCACGGGAGAACGGCCATAAGGTGCCCGAGGCAGCAATAGACCCATGGAGTCAAGTCGGCTGGAGGACGATGTATTGAATCGGGACGCAATTTGAGTGATCCATCGTCATTAGGTGGCCCTGAACGCTACAATTCACTATCAGTTTTTCCTCCCATTCGATAATCTAGACTCACAGCAGAACGGCCATAAGGTGCCCGAGGCACCAATAGACCAATGGAGTCAAGTCGGCTGGAGGACGATGTATTGAATCGGGACGCAATTTGTGTGGTCCATCGTCATTAGGTGGCCCTGAATGTTACGGTTACCTATCAGTTTTTCGTCCGATTAGAAAATCTTTGACTCATAGCAGAACGGCCAAAAGGTGCCCGAGGCAGCAATAGACCCATGGAGACAAGTCTGCTGGAGGGCGATGTATTGAATCGGGACGCAATTTGAGTGTTCCATCGTCATTAGGAGGCCCTGAACGTTACAATTCACTATCAGGTTTTCGTCCGATTCGAAAATCTTTGACTCACAGCAGAACGGCCATAAGGTGCCCGAGCCAGCAATAGACCCATGGAGGCAAGTCTGCTGGAGGACGATGTATTGAATCGGGACGCAATTTGAGTGTTCCATCCTCATTAGGAGGCCCTGAACGTTACAATTCACTATCAGTTTTTCGTCCGATTCGAAAATCTTTGACTCACAGCAGAACGGCCATAATGTGCCCGAGGCAGCAATAGACCCATGGAGACAAGTCTGCTGGAGGACGATGTATTGAATCCGGACGCAATTTGAGTGATCTATCGTCATTAGGTGGCCCTGAACGTTACAATTCACTAGCAGTTTTTCCTCCCATTCGATAATCTAGACTCACAGCAGAACGGCCATAAGGTGCCCGAGGCAGCAATTACCCATGGAGTCAAGTCGGCTGGAGGACGATGTATTGAATCGGGACGCAATTTGTGTGGTCCATCGTCATTAGGTGGCCCTGAATGTTACAATTCACCATCAGTTTTTCGTCCGATTCGAAAATCTTTGACTCACAGCAGAACGGCCATAAGGTGCCCGAGGCAGCAATAGACCCATGGAGACAAGTCTGCTGGAGGACGATGTATTGAATCCGGACGCAATTTGAGTGATCCAACGTCATTAGGTGGCCCTGAACGTTACAATTCACTATCAGTTTTTCGTCAGATTCGAAAATCTTTGACTTACAGCAGTACGGCCATAAGGTGCCCTAGGCAGCAATAGACCCATGGAGACAAGTCTGCTGGAGGGCGATGTATTGAATCGGGACGCAATTTGAGTGTTCCATCGTCATTAGGAGGCCCTGAACGTTACAATTCACTATCAGGTTTTCGTCCGATTCGAAAATCTTTGACTCACAGCAGAACGGCCGTAAAGTGCCCGAGCCAGCAATAGACCCATGGAGACAAGTCTGCTGGAGGACGATGTATTGAATCGGGACGCAATTTGAGTGTTCCATCGTCATTAGGTGGCCCTGAACGTTACAATTCACTATCAGTTTTTCCTCCCATTCGATAATCTAGACTCACAGCAGAACGGCCATAAGGTGCCCGAGGCAGCAATAGACCCATGGAGTCAAGTCGGCTGGAGGACGATGTATTGAATCGGGACGCAATTTGTGTGGTCCATCGTCATTAGGTGGCCCTGAATGTTACAATTCACTATCAGTTTTTCGTCCGATTCGAAAATCTTTGACTCACAGCAGAACGGCCATAAGGTGCCCGAGGCAGCAATAGACCCATGGAGACAAGTCTGCTGGAGGACGATGTATTGAATCGGGACGCAATTTGAGTGATCCATCGTCATTAGGTGGCCCTGAACGTTACAATTCACTATCAGTTTTTCGTCCGATTAGGAAAATCTTTGATTCACAGCAGAACGGCCATAAGGTGCCCGAGGCAGCAACAGACCCATGGAGACAAGTCTGCTGGAGGACGATGTATTGAATCGGGACGCAATTTGAGTGTTCCATCGTCATTAGGAGGCCCTGAATGTTACAATTAACTATCAGTTTTTCGTCCCATTCGATAATCTAGACTCACAGCAGAACGGCCATAAGGTGCCCGAGGCAGCAATAGACCCATGGAGTCAAGTCAGCTGGAGGACGATGTATTGGATCGGGATGCAATTTGTGTGGTCCATCGTCATTAGGTGGCACTGAATGTTAGAATTCACTATCAGTTTTTCGTCCGATTCGAAAATCTTTGACTAGCAGCAGAACGGCCATAAGGTGACCGAGACAGCAATAAACCCATGGAGACAAGTCTGCCGGAGGACGATGTATTGCATCGTGACGCAATTTGAGTGTTCCATCGTCATTAGGAGGCCCTGACCGTTACAATTCACTATCAGTTTTTCGTCCGATTCGAAAATCTTTGACTCACAGCAGAACGGCCATAAGGTGCCCGAGGCAGCAATAGACCCATGGAGACAAGTCTGCTGGAGGACGATGTATTGAATCCGGACGCAATTTGAGTGATCCGACGTCATTTGGTGGCCCTCAACGTTACAATTCACTATCAGTTTTTCGTCCGATTCGATAATCTTTGACTCACAGCAGAACGGCCATAAGTTGCCCGAGCCAGCAAAAGAACCATGGAGACAAGTCGGCTGGAGGACGATGTATTGAATCGGGACGCAATTTGAGTGATCCATCGTCATTAGGTGGCCCCGAATGTTACAATTCGCTATCAGTTTTTCGTCCGATTCGAAAATCTTTAACTCACAGCAGAACGGCCATAAGGTGCCCGAGGCAGCAATAGACCCATGGAGACAAGTCGCCTGGAGGACGATGTATTGAATAGGGACGCAATTTGAGTGATCCATCGTCATTAGGTGGCCCTGAAAGTTACAATTCACTATCAGTTTTTCGTCCGATTCGAAAATCTT
The DNA here is from genome assembly GCF_023864275.1 of Schistocerca cancellata. Taxonomy (NCBI): domain Eukaryota; kingdom Metazoa; phylum Arthropoda; class Insecta; order Orthoptera; family Acrididae; genus Schistocerca; species Schistocerca cancellata. The sequence continues at coordinate 422,655 of NW_026047143.1, read as the reverse complement.
TGACTCACAGCAGAACGGCCATAATGTGCCCGAGGCAGCAGTAGACCCATGGAGACAAGTCTGCTGGAGGACGATGTATTGAATCGGGACGCAATTTGAGTGATCCATCGTCATTAGGTGGCCCTGAACGTTACAATTCATTATCAGTTTTTCCTCCCATTCGATAATCTAGACTCACAGCAGAACGGCTATAAGGTGCCCGAGGCAGCAATAGACCCATGGAGTCAAGTCGGCTGGAGGACGATGTATTGAATCGGGACGCAATTTGTGTGGTCCATCGTCATTAGGTGGCCCTGAATGTTACAATTCACTATCAGTTTTTCGTCCGATTCGAAAATTTTTGACTCACAGCAGAACGGCCATAAGGTGCCCGAGGCAGCAATAGACCCATGGAGACAAGTCTGCTGGAGGACGATGTATTGAATCCGGACGCAATTTGAGTGATCCAACGTCATTAGGCGGCCCTGAACGTTACAATTCACTATCAGTTTTTCGTCCGATTCCAAAATCCTTGACTCACAGCAGAACGGCCATAAGGTGCCCGAGGCAGCAATAGACCCATGGAGACAAGTCTGCTGGAGGACGATGTATTGAATCCGGACGCAATTTGAGTGATCCAACGTCATTAGGTGGCCCTGAACGTTACAATTCTCTATCAGTTTTTCGTCAGATTCGAAAATCTTTGACTTACAGCAGTACGGCCATAAGGTGCCCTAGGCAGCAATAGACCTATGGAGACAAGTCTGCTGGAGGGCGATGTATTGAATCGGGTCGCAATTTGAGTGTTCCATCGTCATTAGGAGGCCCTGAACGTTACAATTCACTATCAGGTTTTCGTCCGATTCGAAAATCTTTGACTCACAGCAGAACGGCCATAAGGTGCCCGAGCCAGCAATAGACCCATGGAGACAAGTCTACTGGAGGACGATGTATTGAATCGGGACGCAATTTGAGTGTTCCATCGTCATTAGGAGGCCCTGAACGTTACAATTCACTATCAGTTTTTCGTCCGATTAGAAAATCTTTGACTCACAGCAGAACGGCCATAAGGTGCCCGAGGCAGCAATAGACCCATGGAGACAAGTCGGCTGGAGGACGATGTATTGAATCGGGACGCAATTTGAGTGATCCATCGTCATTAGGTGGCCCTGAACGTTACAATTCACTATCAGTTTTTCGTCCGATTAGGAAAATCTTTGATTCACAGCAGAACGGCCATAAGGTGCCCGAGGCAGCAACAGACCCATGGAGACAAGTCTGCTGGAGGACGATGTATTGAAGCGGGACGCAATTTGAGTGCCCCATCGTCATTAGGAGGCCCTGAATGTTACAATTAACTATCAGTTTTTCGTCCCATTCGATAATCTAGACTCACAGCAGAACGGCCATAAGGTGCCCGAGGCAGCAATAGACCCATGGAGTCAAATCGGCTGGAGGACGATGTATTGGATCGGGACGCAATTTGTGTGGTCCATCGTCATTAGGCGGCACTGAATGTTAGAATTCACTATCAGTTTTTCGTCCGATTCGAAAATCTTTGACTAGCAGCAGAACGGCCATAAGGTGACCGAGACAGCAATAAACCCATGGAGACAAGTCTGCCGAAGGACGATGTATTGAATCGTGACGCAATTTGAGTGTTCCATCGTCATTAGGAGGCCCTGACCGTTACAATTCACTATCAGTTTTTCGTCCGATTCGAAAATCTTTGACTCACAGCAGAACGGCCATAAGGTGCCCGAGGCAGCAATAGACCCATGGAGACAAGTCTGCTGGAGGACGACGTATTGAATCCGGACGCAATTTGAGTGATCCGACGTCATTTGGTGGCCCTCAACGTTACAATTCACTATCAGTTTTTCGTCCGATTCGAAATTCTTTGACTCACAGCAGAACGGCCATAAGGTGCCCGAGGCAGCAATAGACCCATGGAGACAAGTCGGCTGGAGGACGATGTATTGAATCGGGACGCAATTTGAGTGATCCATCGTCATTAGGTGGCCCTGAATGTTACAATTGACTATCAGTTTTTCGTCAGTTTCGAAAATCTTTGACTCACAGCAGAACGGCCATAAGGTGCCCTAGGCAGCAATAGACCCATGGAGACAAGTCTGCTGGAGGGCGAGGTATTGAATCGGGACGCAATTTGAGTGATCCATCGTCATTAGGAGGCCCTGAACGATACAATTCACTATCAATTCTTTGTCCGATTTGAAAATCTTTGACTAACAGCAGAACGGCCATAAGGTGCCCGAGGCAGCAATAGACCCATGGAGACAAGTCTGCTGGAGGACCATGTATTGAATCGGGACGCAATTTGAGTGTTCCATCGTCATTAGGAGGCCCTGAACGTTACAATTCACTATCAGGTTTTCGTCCGATTCGATAATCTTTGACTCACAGCAGAACGGCCATAAGTTGCCCGAGCCAGCAAAAGAACCATGGAGACAAGTCGGCTGGAGGACGATGTATTGAATCGGGACGCAATTTGAGTGATCCATCGTCATTAGGTGGCCCCGAATGTTACAATTCGCTATCAGTTTTTCGTCCGATTCGAAAATCTTTAACTCACAGCAGAACGGCCATAAGGTGCCCGAGGCAGCAATAGACCCATGGAGACAAGTCGCCTGGAGGACGATGTATTGAATAGGGACGCAATTTGAGTGATCCATCGTCATTAGGTGGCCCTGAAAGTTACAATTCACTATCAGTTTTTCGTCCGATTCGAAAATCTTTGACTGACAGCAGAACGGCCATAATGTGCCCGAGGCAGCAATAGACCCATGGAGACAAGTCTGCTGGAGGACGATGTATTGAATCGGGACGCAATTTGAGTGATCCATCGTCATTAGGTGGCCCGGAACGTTACAATTCATTATCAGTTTTTCCTCCCATTCGATAATCTAGACTCACAGCAGAACGGCTATAAGGTGCCCGAGGCAGCAATAGACCCATGGAGTCAAGTCGGCTGGAGGACGATGTATTGAATCGGGACGCAATTTGAGTGTTCCATCGTCATTAGGAGGCCCTGAATGTTACAATTAACTATCAGTTTATCGTCCCATTCGATAATCTAGACTCACGGGAGAACGACCATAAGGTGCCCGAGGAAACAATAGACATATGGAGACAAGTCTGCTGGAGGACGAGGTATTGAATCGGGACGCAATTTGAGTGTTCCATCGTCATTAGGAGGCCCTGAACGTTACAATTAACTATCAGTTTTTCGTCCCATTCGATAATCTAGACTCACGGGAGAACGACGATAAGGTGCCCGAGGCAGCAATAGACCCATGGAGACAAGTCCGCTGGAGGACGATGTATTGAATCGGGACGCAATTTGAGTGTTCCATCGTCATTAGAAGGCCCTGAACGTTACAATTCACTATCAGTTTTTTGTCCGATTTGAGAATCTTTGACTAACAGCAGAACGGCCATAAGGTGCCCGAGGCAGCAATAGACCCATGGAGACAAGTCTGCTGGAGGACCATGTATTGAATCGGGACGCATTTGAGTGTTCCATCGTCATTAGGAGGCCCTGAACGTTACAATTCACTATCAGGTTTTCGTCCGATTCGAAAATCTTTGACTCACAGCAGAACGGCCATAAGGTGCCCGAGCCAGCAATAGACCCATGGAGACAAGTCGGCTGGAGGACGATGTATTGAATCGGGACGCAATTTGTGTGGTCCATCGTCATTAGGAGGCCCTGAATGTTACATTTAACTATCAGTTTTTCGTCCCATTCGATAATCTAGACTCACGGGAGAACAACCATAAGGTGCCCGAGGCAACAATAGACCCATGGAGTCAAGTCTGCTGGAGGACGAGGTATTGAATCGGGACGCGATTTGAGTGTTCCATCGTCATTAGGAGGCCCTGAACGTTACAATTCACTATTAGTTTTTCGTCCGATTCGAAAATCTTTGACTCACGGGAGAACGGCCATAAGGTGCCCGAGGCAGCAATAGACCCATGGAGTCAAGTCGGCTGGAGGACGATGTATTGAATCGGGACGCAATTTGAGTGATCCATCGTCATTAGGTGGCCCTGAACGCTACAATTCACCATCAGTTTTTCCTCCCATTCGATAATCTAGACTCACAGCAGAACGGCCATAAGGTGCCCGAGGCACCAATAGACCAATGAGGTCAAGTCGGCTGGAGGACGATGTATTGAATCGGGACGCAATTTGTGTGGTCCATCGTCATTAGGTGGCCCTGAATGTTACGGTTACCTATCAGTTTTTCGTCCGATTAGAAAATATTTGACTCATAGCAGAACGGCCAAAAGGTGCCCGAGGCAGCAATAGACCCATGGAGACAAGTCTGCTGGAGGACGATGTATTGAATCCGGACGCAATTTGAGTGATCCAACGTCATTAGGTGGCCCTGAACGTTACAATTCACTATCACTTTTTCGTCCGATTCGAAATTCTTTGACTCACAGCAGATCGGCCATAAGGTGCCCGAGGCAGCAATAGACCCATGGAGACAAGTCGGCTGGAGGACGATGTATTGAATCGGGACGCAATTTGAGTGATCCATCGTCATTAGGTGGCCCTGAATGTTACAATTGACTATCAGTTTTTCGTCAGATACGAAAATCTTTGACTCACAGCAGAACGGCCATAAGGTGCCCTAGGCAGCAATAGACCCATGGAGACAAGTCTGCTGGAGGACGATGTATTGAATCGGGACGCAATTTGAGTGATCCATCGTCATTAGGTGGCCCTGAATGTTACAATTGACTATCAGTATTTCGTCAGTTTCGAAAATCTTTGACTCACAGCAGAACGGCCATAAGGTGCCCTAGGCAGCAATAGACCCATGGAGACAAGTCTGCTGGAGGGCGAGGTATTGAATCGGGACGCAATTTGAGTGATCCATCGTCATTAGGAGGCCCTGAACGATACAATTCACTATCAATTCTTTGTCCGATTTGAAAATCTTTGACTAACAGCAGAACGGCCATAAGGTGCCCGAGGCAGCAATAGACCCATGGAGACAAGTCTGCTGGAGGACCATGTATTGAATCGGGACGCAATTTGAGTGTTCCATCGTCATTAGGAGGCCCTGAACGTTACAATTCACTATCAGGTTTTCGTCCGATTCGATAATCTTTGACTCACAGCAGAACGGCCATAAGTTGCCCGAGCCAGCAAAAGAACCATGGAGACAAGTCGGCTGGAGGACGATGTATTGAATCGGGACGCAATTTGAGTGATCCATCGTCATTAGGTGGCCCCGAATGTTACAATTCGCTATCAGTTTTTCGTCCGATTCGAAAATCTTTAACTCACAGCAGAACGGCCATAAGGTGCCCGAGGCAGCAATAGACCCATGGAGACAAGTCGCCTGGAGGACGATGTATTGAATAGGGACGCAATTTGAGTGGTCCATCGTCATTAGGTGGCCCTGAATGTTACAATTCACTATCAGTTTTTCGTCCGATTCGAAAATCTTTGACTCACAGCAGAACGGCCATAATGTGCCCGAGGCAGCAATAGACCCATGGAGACAAGTCTGCTGGAGGACGATGTATTGAATCGGGACGCAATTTGAGTGATCCATCGTCATTAGGTGGCCCGGAACGTTACAATTCATTATCAGTTTTTCCTCCCATTCGATAATCTAGACTCACAGCAGAACGGCTATAAGGTGCCCGAGGCAGCAATAGACCCATGGAGTCAAGTCGGCTGGAGGACGATGTATTGAATCGGGACGCAATTTGTGTGGTCCTTCGTCATTAGGTGGCCCTGAATGTTACAATTCACTATCAGTTTTTCGTCCGATTCGAAAATCTTTGACTCACAGCAGAACGGCCATAAGGTGCCCGAGGCAGCAATAGACCCATGGAGACAAGTCTGCTGGAGGGCGATGTATTGAATCGGGACGCAATTTGAGTGTTCCATCGTCATTAGGAGGCCCTGAATGTTACAATTAACTATCAGTTTATCGTCCCATTCGATAATCTAGACTCACGGGAGAACGACCATAAGGTGCCCGAGGAAACAATAGACATATGGAGACAAGTCTGCTGGAGGACGAGGTATTGAATCGGGACGCAATTTGAGTGTTCCATCGTCATTAGGAGGCCCTGAACGTTACAATTAACTATCAGTTTTTCGTCCCATTCGATAATCTAGACTCACGGGAGAACGACGATAAGGTGCCCGATGCAGCAATAGACCCATGGAGACAAGTCCGCTGGAGGACGATGTATTGAATCGGGACGCAATTTGAGTGTTCCATCGTCATTAGAAGGCCCTGAACGTTACAATTCACTATCAGTTTTTTGTCCGATTTGAGAATCTTTGACTAACAGCAGAACGGCCATAAGGTGCCCGAGGCAGCAATAGACCCATGGAGACAAGTCTGCTGGAGGACCATGTATTGAATCGGGACGCATTTGAGTGTTCCATCGTCATTAGGAGGCCCTGAACGTTACAATTCACTATCAGGTTTTCGTCCGATTCGAAAATCTTTGACTCACAGCAGAACGGCCATAAGGTGCCCGAGCCAGCAATAGACCCATGGAGACAAGTCGGCTGGAGGACGATGTATTGAATCGGGACGCAATTTGTGTGGTCCATCGTCATTAGGAGGCCCTGAATGTTACATTTAACTATCAGTTTTTCGTCCCATTCGATAATCTAGACTCACGGGAGAACAACCATAAGGTGCCCGAGGCAACAATAGACCCATGGAGTCAAGTCTGCTGGAGGACGAGGTATTGAATCGGGACGCGATTTGAGTGTTCCATCGTCATTAGGAGGCCCTGAACGTTACAATTCACTATCAGTTTATCGTCCGATTCGAAAATCTTTGACTCACAGCATAACGGCCATAAGGTTCCCGAGGCAGCAATAGACCCATGGAGACAAGTCTGCTGGAGGACGATGTATTGAATGGGGATGCAATTTGAGTGATCCATCGTCATTAAGTGGCCCTGAAAGTTACAATTCACTATCAGTTTTTCGTCCGATTCGAAAATCTATGACTCACAGCAGAACGGCCATAAGGTTCCCGAGGCAGCAATAGACCCATGGAGACAAGTCTGCTGGAGGACAAGGAATTGAATCGGGACGCAATTTGAGTGTTCCATCGTCATTAGGAGGCCCTGAACGTTACAATTCACCATCAGTTTTTCGTCCGATTCGAAAATCTTTGACTCACAGCAGAACGGCCATAAGGTGCCCGAGGCAGCAATAGACCCATGGAGACAAATCTGCTGGAGGACGATATATTGAATCGGGACGCAATTTGAGTAATCCATCATCATTAGGTTGCCCTGAACGTTACAATTCACTATTAGTTTTTCGTCCGATTCGAAAATCTTTGACTCACGGGAGAACGGCCATAAGGTGCCCGAGGCACCAATAGACCAATGGAGTCAAGTCGGCTGGAGGACGATGTATTGAATCGGGACGCAATTTGTGTGGTCCATCGTCATTAGGTGGCCCTGAATGTTACGGTTACCTATCAGTTTTTCGTCCGATTAGAAAATCTTTGACTCATAGCAGAACGGCCAAAAGGTGCCCGAGGCAGCAATAGACCCATGGAGACAAGTCTGCTGGAGGACGATGTATTGAATCCGGACGCAATTTGAGTGATCCAACGTCATTAGGTGGCCCTGAACGTTACAATTCACTATCACTTTTTCGTCCGATTCGAAATTCTTTGACTCACAGCAGATCGGCCATAAGGTGCCCGAGGCAGCAATAGACCCATGGAGACAAGTCGGCTGGAGGACGATGTATTGAATCGGGACGCAATTTGAGTGATCCATCGTCATTAGGTGGCCCTGAATGTTACAATTGACTATCAGTTTTTCGTCAGATACGAAAATCTTTGACTCACAGCAGAACGGCCATAAGGTGCCCTAGGCAGCAATAGACCCATGGAGACAAGTCTGCTGGAGGACGATGTATTGAATCGGGACGCAATTTGAGTGTTCCATCGTCATTAGGAGGCCCTGAATGTTACAATTAACTATCAGTTTATCGTCCCATTCGATAATCTAGACTCACGGGAGGACGACCATAAGGTGCCCGAGGAAACAATAGACATATGGAGACAAGTCTGCTGGAGGACGAGGTATTGAATCGGGACGCAATTTGAGTGTTCCGTCGTCATTAGAAGGCCCTGAACGTTACAATTAACTATCAGTTTTTCGTCCCATTCGATAATCTAGACTCACGGGAGAACGACCATAAGGTGCCCGAGTCAGCAATAGACCCATGGAGACAAGTCTGCTGGAGGACGATGTATTGAATCGGGACGCAATTTGAGTGTTCCATCGTCATTAGGAGGCCCTGAACGTTACAATTCACTATAAGGTTTTCGTCCGATTCGAAAATCTTTGACTCACAGCAGAACGGCCATAAGGTGCCCGAGCCAGCAATAGACCCATGGAGACAAGTCGGCTGGAGGACGGTGTATTTAATCGGGACGCAATTTGTGTGGTCCATCGTCATTAGGAGGCCCTGAATGTTACAATTAACTATCAGTTTTTCGTCCCATTCGATAAACTAGACTCACGGGAGAACGACCATAAGGTGCCCGAGGCAACAATAGACCCATGGAGTCAAGTCTGCTGGAGGACGAGGTATTGAATCGGGACGCAATTTGAGTGTTCCATCGTCATTAGGAGGCCCTGAACGTTACAATTCACTATCAGTTTTTCGACCGATTTGAAAATCTTTGACTCACAGCAGAACGGCCATAAGGTTCCCGAGGCAACAATAGACCCATGGAGACAAGTCTGCTGGAGGACAAGGAATTGAATCGGGACGCAATTTGAGTGTTCCATCGTCATTAGGCGGCCCTGAACGTTACAATTCACTATCAGTTTTTCGTCCGATTCGAAAATCTTTGACTCACAGCAGAACGGCCATAAGGTGCCCGAGACAGCAATAGACCCATGGAGACAAGTCTGCTGGAGGACGATATATTGAATCGGGACGCAATTTGAGTAATCCATCGTCATTAGGTGGCCCTGAACGTTTTAATCCACTATCAGTTTTTCGTCCGATTCGAAAATCTTTGACTCACGGGAGAACGGCCATAATGTGCCCGAGGCAGCAATAGCCCCATGGAGACAAGTCTGCTGGAGGACGATGTATTGAATCGGGACGCAATTTGAGTGATCCATCGTCATTAGGTGGCCCTGAACGTTACAATTCACTATCAGTTTTTCCTCCCATTCGATAATCTAGACTCACAGCAGAACGGCCATAAGGTGCCCGAGGCAGCAATAGACCCATGGAGTCAAGTCGGCTGGAGGACGATGTATTGAATCGGGACGCAATTTGAGTGATCCATCGTCATTAGGTGGCCCTGAACGTTACAATTCACTATCAGTTTTTCCTCCCATTCGATAATCTAGACTCACAGCAGAACGGCCATAAGGTGCCCGAGGAAACAATAGACATATGGAGACAAGTCTGCTGGAGGACGATGTATTGAATCGGGACGCAATTTGAGTGATCCATCGTCATTAGGTGGCCCTGAACGTTACAATTCACTATCAGTTTTTCGTCCGATTCGGAAAATCTTTGATTCACAGCAGAACGGCCATAAGGTGCCCGAGGCAGCAACAGACCCATGGAGACAAGTCTGCTGGAGGACGATGTATTGAATCGGGACGCAATTTGAGTGTTCCATCGTCATTAGGAGGCCCTGAATGTTACAATTAACTATCAGTTTTTCGTCCCATTCGATAATCTAGACTCACAGCAGAACGGCCATAAGGTGCCCGAGGCAGCAATAGACCCAAGGAGTCAAGTCGGCTGGAGGACGATGTATTGGATCGGGACGCAATTTGTGTGGTCCATCGTCATTAGGTGGCACTGAATGTTACAATTCATTATCAGTTTTTCGTCCGATTCGAAAATCTTTGACGAGCAGCAGAACAGCCATAAGGTGACCGAGACAGCAATAAACCCATGGAGACAAGTCTGCTGGAGGACGATGTATTGAATCGTGACGCAATTTGAGTGTTCCATCGTCATTAGGAGGCCCTGACCGTTACAATTCACTGTCAGTTTTTCGTCCGATTCGAAAATCTTTGACTCACAGCAGAACGGCCATAAGGTGCCCGAGGCAGCAATAGACCCATGGAGACAAGTCTGCTGGAGGACGATGTATTGAATCCGGACGCAATTTGAGTGATCCAACGTCATTTGGTGGCCCTGAACGTTACAATTCACTATCAGTTTTTCGTCCGATTCGAAATTCTTTGACTCACAGCAGAACGGCCATAAGGTGCCCGAGGCAGCAATAGACCCATGGAGACAAGTCGGCTGGAGGACGATGTATTGAATCGGGACGCAATTTGAGTGATCCATCGTCATTAGGTGGCCCTGAATGTTACAATTGACTATCAGTTTTTCGTCAGATTCGAAAATCTTTGACTCACAGCAGAACGGCCATAAGGTGCCCTAGGCAGCAATAGACCCATGGAGACAAGTCTGCTGGAGGGCGAGGTATTGAATCGGGACGCAATTTGAGTGTTCCATCGTCATTAGGAGGCCCTGAACGATACAATTCACTATCAGTTTTTTGTCCGATTTGAAAATCTTTGACTAACAGCAGAACGGCCATAAAGGTGCCCGTGGCAGCAATAGACCCATGGAGACAAGTCTGCTGGAGGACCATGTATTGAATCGGGACGCAATTTGAGTGTTCCATCGTCATTAGGAGGCCCTGAATGTTACAATTCACTATCAGGTTTTCGTCCGATTCGAAATTCTTTGACTCACAGCAGAACGGCCATAAGGTGCCCGAGGCAGCAATAGACCCATGGAGACAAGTCTGCTGGAGGACGATGTATTGAATCGGGACGCAATTTGAGTGTTCCATCGTCATTAGGAGGTCCGGAACATTACAATTCACTATCAGTTTTTCGTCCGACTCGAAAATCTTTGACTCACAACAGAACGGCCATAAGGTGCCCGAGGCAGCAATAGACCGATGGAGACAAGTCGCCTGGAGGACGATGTATTGAATAGGGACGCAATTTGAGTGATCCATCGTCATTAGGTGGCCCTGAAACTTACAATTCACTATCAGTTTTTCGTCCGATTCGAAAATCTTTGACTCACAGCAGAACGGCCATAATGTGCCCGAGGCAGCAATAGACCCATGGAGACAAGTCTGCTGGAGGACGATGTATTGAATCGGGACGCAATTTGAGTGATCCATCGTCATTAGGTGGCCCGGAACGTTACAATTCATTATCAGTTTTTCCTCCCATTCGATAATCTAGACTCACAGCAGAACGGCTATAAGGTGCCCGAGGCAGCAATAGACCCATGGAGTCAAGTCGGCTGGAGGACGATGTATTGAATCGGGACGCAATTTGTGTGGTCCTTCGTCATTAGGTGGCCCTGAATGTTACAATTCACTATCAGTTTTTCGTCCGATTCGAAAATCTTTGACTCACAGCAGAACGGCCATAAGGTGCCCGAGGCAGCAATAGACCCATGGAGACAAGTCTGCTGGAGGGCGATGTATTGAATCGGGACGCAATTTGAGTGTTCCATCGTCATTAGGAGGCCCTGAATGTTACAATTAACTATCAGTTTATCGTCCCATTCGATAATCTAGACACACGCGAGAACGACCATAAGGTGCCCGAGGAAACAATAGACATATGGAGACAAGTCTGCTGGAGGACGAGGTATTGAATCGGGACGCAATTTGAGTGTTCCATCGTCATTAGGAGGCCCTGAACGTTACAATTAACTATCAGTTTTTCGTCCCATTCGATAATCTAGACTCACGGGAGAACGACGATAAGGTGCCCGAGGCAGCAATAGACCCATGGAGACAAGTCCGCTGGAGGACGATGTATTGAATCGGGACGCAATTTGAGTGTTCCATCGTCATTAGAAGGCCCTGAACGTTACAATTCACTATCAGTTTTTTGTCCGATTTGAGAATCTTTGACTAACAGCACAACGGCCATAAGGTGCCCGAGGCAGCAATAGACCCATGGAGACAAGTCTGCTGGAGGACCATGTATTGAATCGGGACGCATTTGAGTGTTCCATCGTCATTAGGAGGCCCTGAACGTTACAATTCACTATCAGGTTTTCGTCCGATTCGAAAATCTTTGACTCACAGCAGAACGGCCATAAGGTGCCCGAGCCAGCAATAGACCCATGGAGACAAGTCGGCTGGAGGACGATGTATTGAATCGGGACGCAATTTGTGTGGTCCATCGTCATTAGGAGGCCCTGAATGTTACATTTAACTATCAGTTTTTCGTCCCATTCGATAATCTAGACTCACGGGAGAACAACCATAAGGTGCCCGAGGCACCAATAGACCAATGGAGTCAAGTCGGCTGGAGGACGATGTATTGAATCGGGACGCAATTTGTGTGGTCCATCGTCATTAGGTGGCCCTGAATGTTACGGTTACCTATCAGTTTTTCGTCCGATTAGAAAATCTTTGACTCATAGCAGATCGGCCAAAAGGTGCCCGAGGCAGCAATAGACCCATGGAGACAAGTCTGCTGGAGGACGATGTATTGAATCCGGACGCAATTTGAGTGATCCAACGTCATTAGGTGGCCCTGAACGTTACAATTCACTATCACTTTTTCGTCCGATTCGAAATTCTTTGACTCACAGCAGATCGGCCATAAGGTGCCCGAGGCAGCAATAGACCCATGGAGACAAGTCGGCTGGAGGACGATGTATTGAATCGGGACGCAATTTGAGTGATCCATCGTCATTAGGTGGCCCTGAATGTTACAATTGACTATCAGTTTTTCGTCAGATACGAAAATCTTTGACTCACAGCAGAACGGCCATAAGGTGCCCTAGGCAGCAATAGACCCATGGAGACAAGTCTGCTGGAGGACGATGTATTGAATCGGGACGCAATTTGAGTGTTCCATCGTCATTAGGAGGCCCTGAATGTTACAATTAACTATCAGTTTATCATCCCATTCGATAATCTAGACTCACGGGAGGACGACCATAAGGTGCCCGAGGAAACAATAGACATATGGAGACAAGTCTGCTGGAGGACGAGGTATTGAATCGGGACGCAATTTGAGTGTTCCGTCGTCATTAGAAGGCCCTGAACGTTACAATTAACTATCAGTTTTTCGTCCCATTCGATAATCTAGACTCACGGGAGAACGACCATAAGGTGCCCGAGTCAGCAATAGACCCATGGAGACAAGTCTGCTGGAGGACGATGTATTGAATCGGGACGCAATTTGAGTGTTCCATCGTCATTAGGAGGCCCTGAACGTTACAATTCACTATAAGGTTTTCGTCCGATTCGAAAATCTTTGACTCACAGCAGAACGGCCATAAGGTGCCCGAGCCAGCAATAGACCCATGGAGACAAGTCGGCTGGAGGACGGTGTATTTAATCGGGACGCAATTTGTGTGGTCCATCGTCATTAGGAGGCCCTGAATGTTACAATTAACTATCAGTTTTTCGTCCCATTCGATAAACTAGACTCACGGGAGAACGACCATAAGGTGCCCGAGGCAACAATAGACCCATGGAGTCAAGTCTGCTGGAGGACGAGGTATTGAATCGGGACGCAATTTGAGTGTTCCATCGTCATTAGGAGGCCCTGAACGTTACAATTCACTATCAGTTTTTCGACCGATTTGAAAATCTTTGACTCACAGCAGAACGGCCATAAGGTTCCCGAGGCAGCAATAGACCCATGGAGACAAGTCTGCTGGAGGACAAGGAATTGAATCGGGACGCAATTTGAGTGTTCCATCGTCATTAGGCGGCCCTGAACGTTACAATTCACTATCAGTTTTTCGTCCGATTCGAAAATCTTTGACTCACAGCAGAACGGCCATAAGGTGCCCGAGACAGCAATAGACCCATGGAGACAAGTCTGCTGGAGGACGATATATTGAATCGGGACGCAATTTGAGTAATCCATCGTCATTAGGTGGCCCTGAACGTTTTAATCCACTATCAGTTTTTCGTCCGATTCGAAAATCTTTGACTCACGGGAGAACGGCCATAATGTGCCCGAGGCAGCAATAGCCCCATGGAGACAAGTCTGCTGGAGGACGATGTATTGAATCGGGACGCAATTTGAGTGATCCATCGTCATTAGGTGGCCCTGAACGTTACAATTCACTATCAGTTTTTCCTCCCATTCGATAATCTAGACTCACAGCAGAACGGCCATAAGGTGCCCGAGGCAGCAATAGACCCATGGAGTCAAGTCGGCTGGAGGACGATGTATTGAATCGGGACGCAATTTGAGTGATCCATCGTCATTAGGTGGCCCTGAACGTTACAATTCACTATCAGTTTTTCCTCCCATTCGATAATCTAGACTCACAGCAGAACGGCCATAAGGTGCCCGAGGAAACAATAGACATATGGAGACAAGTCTGCTGGAGGACGATGTATTGAATCGGGACGCAATTTGAGTGATCCATCGTCATTAGGTGGCCCTGAACGTTACAATTCACTATCAGTTTTTCGTCCGATTCGGAAAATCTTTGATTCACAGCAGAACGGCCATAAGGTGCCCGAGGCAGCAACAGACCCATGGAGACAAGTCTGCTGGAGGACGATGTATTGAATCGGGACGCAATTTGAGTGTTCCATCGTCATTAGGAGGCCCTGAATGTTACAATTAACTATCAGTTTTTCGTCCCATTCGATAATCTAGACTCACAGCAGAACGGCCATAAGGTGCCCGAGGCAGCAATAGACCCAAGGAGTCAAGTCGGCTGGAGGACGATGTATTGGATCGGGACGCAATTTGTGTGGTCCATCGTCATTAGGTGGCACTGAATGTTACAATTCATTATCAGTTTTTCGTCCGATTCGAAAATCTTTGACGAGCAGCAGAACAGCCATAAGGTGACCGAGACAGCAATAAACCCATGGAGACAAGTCTGCTGGAGGACGATGTATTGAATCGTGACGCAATTTGAGTGTTCCATCGTCATTAGGAGGCCCTGACCGTTACAATTCACTGTCAGTTTTTCGTCCGATTCGAAAATCTTTGACTCACAGCAGAACGGCCATAAGGTGCCCGAGGCAGCAATAGACCCATGGAGACAAGTCTGCTGGAGGACGATGTATTGAATCCGGACGCAATTTGAGTGATCCAACGTCATTTGGTGGCCCTGAACGTTACAATTCACTATCAGTTTTTCGTCCGATTCGAAATTCTTTGACTCACAGCAGAACGGCCATAAGGTGCCCGAGGCAGCAATAGACCCATGGAGACAAGTCGGCTGGAGGACGATGTATTGAATCGGGACGCAATTTGAGTGATCCATCGTCATTAGGTGGCCCTGAATGTTACAATTGACTATCAGTTTTTCGTCAGATTCGAAAATCTTTGACTCACAGCAGAACGGCCATAAGGTGCCCTAGGCAGCAATAGACCCATGGAGACAAGTCTGCTGGAGGGCGAGGTATTGAATCGGGACGCAATTTGAGTGTTCCATCGTCATTAGGAGGCCCTGAACGATACAATTCACTATCAGTTTTTTGTCCGATTTGAAAATCTTTGACTAACAGCAGAACGGCCATAAAGGTGCCCGAGGCAGCAATAGACCCATGGAGACAAGTCTGCTGGAGGACCATGTATTGAATCGGGACGCAATTTGAGTGTTCCATCGTCATTAGGAGGCCCTGAATGTTACAATTCACTATCAGGTTTTCGTCCGATTCGAAATTCTTTGACTCACAGCAGAACGGCCATAAGGTGCCCGAGGCAGCAATAGACCCATGGAGACAAGTCTGCTGGAGGACGATGTATTGAATCGGGACGCAATTTGAGTGTTCCATCGTCATTAGGAGGTCCGGAACATTACAATTCACTATCAGTTTTTCGTCCGACTCGAAAATCTTTGACTCACAACAGAACGGCCATAAGGTGCCCGAGGCAGCAATAGACCGATGGAGACAAGTCGCCTGGAGGACGATGTATTGAATAGGGACGCAATTTGAGTGATCCATCGTCATTAGGTGGCCCTGAAACTTACAATTCACTATCAGTTTTTCGTCCGATTCGAAAATCTTTGACTCACATTAGAACGGCCATAATGTGCCCGAGGCAGCAATAGACCCATGGAGACAAGTCTGCTGGAGGACGATGTATTGAATCGGGACGCAATTTGAGTGATCCATCGTCATTAGGTGGCCCTGAACGTTACAATTCATTATCAGTTTTTCCTCCCATTCGATAATCTAGACTCACAGCAGAACGGCCATAAGTTGCCCGAGGCAGCAATAGACCCATGGAGTCAAGTCGGCTGGAGGACGATGTATTGAATCGGTACGCAATTTGTGTGGTCCATCGTCATTAGGTGGCCCTGAATGTTACAATTCACTATCAGTTTTTCGTCCGATTCGAAAATCTTTGACTCACAGCAGAACGGCCATAAGGTGCCCGAGGCAGCAATAGACCCATGGAGACAAGTCTGCTGGAGGACGATGTATTGAATCCGGACGCAATTTGAGTGATCCAACGTCATTAGGTGGCCCTGAACGTTACAATTCACTATCAGTTTTTCGTCCGATTCGAAATTCTTTGACTCACAGCAGAACGGCCATAAGGTGCCCGAGCCAGCAATAGACCCATGGAGACAAGTCGGCTGGAGGACGGTGTATTTAATCGGGACGCAATTTGTGTGGTCCATCGTCATTAGGAGGCCCTGAATGTTACAATTAACTATCAGTTTTTCGTCCCATTCGATAAACTAGACTCACGGGAGAACGACCATAAGGTGCCCGAGGCAACAATAGACCCATGGAGTCAAGTCTGCTGGAGGACGAGGTATTGAATCGGGACGCAATTTGAGTGTTCCATCGTCATTAGGAGGCCCTGAACGTTACAATTCACTATCAGTTTTTCGACCGATTTGAAAATCTTTGACTCACAGCAGAACGGCCATAAGGTTCCCGAGGCAGCAATAGACCCATGGAGACAAGTCTGCTGGAGGACAAGGAATTGAATCGGGACGCAATTTGAGTGTTCCATCGTCATTAGGCGGCCCTGAACGTTACAATTCACTATCAGTTTTTCGTCCGATTCGAAAATCTTTGACTCACAGCAGAACGGCCATAAGGTGCCCGAGACAGCAATAGACCCATGGAGACAAGTCTGCTGGAGGACGATATATTGAATCGGGACGCAATTTGAGTAATCCATCGTCATTAGGTGGCCCTGAACGTTTTAATCCACTATCAGTTTTTCGTCCGATTCGAAAATCTTTGACTCACGGGAGAACGGCCATAATGTGCCCGAGGCAGCAATAGCCCCATGGAGACAAGTCTGCTGGAGGACGATGTATTGAATCGGGACGCAATTTGAGTGATCCATCGTCATTAGGTGGCCCTGAACGTTACAATTCACTATCAGTTTTTCCTCCCATTCGATAATCTAGACTCACAGCAGAACGGCCATAAGGTGCCCGAGGCAGCAATAGACCCATGGAGTCAAGTCGGCTGGAGGACGATGTATTGAATCGGGACGCAATTTGAGTGATCCATCGTCATTAGGTGGCCCTGAACGTTACAATTCACTATCAGTTTTTCCTCCCATTCGATAATCTAGACTCACAGCAGAACGGCCATAAGGTGCCCGAGGAAACAATAGACATATGGAGACAAGTCTGCTGGAGGACGATGTATTGAATCGGGACGCAATTTGAGTGATCCATCGTCATTAGGTGGCCCTGAACGTTACAATTCACTATCAGTTTTTCGTCCGATTCGGAAAATCTTTGATTCACAGCAGAACGGCCATAAGGTGCCCGAGGCAGCAACAGACCCATGGAGACAAGTCTGCTGGAGGACGATGTATTGAATCGGGACGCAATTTGAGTGTTCCATCGTCATTAGGAGGCCCTGAATGTTACAATTAACTATCAGTTTTTCGTCCCATTCGATAATCTAGACTCACAGCAGAACGGCCATAAGGTGCCCGAGGCAGCAATAGACCCAAGGAGTCAAGTCGGCTGGAGGACGATGTATTGGATCGGGACGCAATTTGTGTGGTCCATCGTCATTAGGTGGCACTGAATGTTACAATTCATTATCAGTTTTTCGTCCGATTCGAAAATCTTTGACGAGCAGCAGAACAGCCATAAGGTGACCGAGACAGCAATAAACCCATGGAGACAAGTCTGCTGGAGGACGATGTATTGAATCGTGACGCAATTTGAGTGTTCCATCGTCATTAGGAGGCCCTGACCGTTACAATTCACTGTCAGTTTTTCGTCCGATTCGAAAATCTTTGACTCACAGCAGAACGGCCATAAGGTGCCCGAGGCAGCAATAGACCCATGGAGACAAGTCTGCTGGAGGACGATGTATTGAATCCGGACGCAATTTGAGTGATCCAACGTCATTTGGTGGCCCTGAACGTTACAATTCACTATCAGTTTTTCGTCCGATTCGAAATTCTTTGACTCACAGCAGAACGGCCATAAGGTGCCCGAGGCAGCAATAGACCCATGGAGACAAGTCGGCTGGAGGACGATGTATTGAATCGGGACGCAATTTGAGTGATCCATCGTCATTAGGTGGCCCTGAATGTTACAATTGACTATCAGTTTTTCGTCAGATTCGAAAATCTTTGACTCACAGCAGAACGGCCATAAGGTGCCCTAGGCAGCAATAGACCCATGGAGACAAGTCTGCTGGAGGGCGAGGTATTGAATCGGGACGCAATTTGAGTGTTCCATCGTCATTAGGAGGCCCTGAACGATACAATTCACTATCAGTTTTTTGTCCGATTTGAAAATCTTTGACTAACAGCAGAACGGCCATAAAGGTGCCCGAGGCAGCAATAGACCCATGGAGACAAGTCTGCTGGAGGACCATGTATTGAATCGGGACGCAATTTGAGTGTTCCATCGTCATTAGGAGGCCCTGAATGTTACAATTCACTATCAGGTTTTCGTCCGATTCGAAATTCTTTGACTCACAGCAGAACGGCCATAAGGTGCCCGAGGCAGCAATAGACCCATGGAGACAAGTCTGCTGGAGGACGATGTATTGAATCGGGACGCAATTTGAGTGTTCCATCGTCATTAGGAGGTCCGGAACATTACAATTCACTATCAGTTTTTCGTCCGACTCGAAAATCTTTGACTCACAACAGAACGGCCATAAGGTGCCCGAGGCAGCAATAGACCGATGGAGACAAGTCGCCTGGAGGACGATGTATTGAATAGGGACGCAATTTGAGTGATCCATCGTCATTAGGTGGCCCTGAAACTTACAATTCACTATCAGTTTTTCGTCCGATTCGAAAATCTTTGACTCACATTAGAACGGCCATAATGTGCCCGAGGCAGCAATAGACCCATGGAGACAAGTCTGCTGGAGGACGATGTATTGAATCGGGACGCAATTTGAGTGATCCATCGTCATTAGGTGGCCCTGAACGTTACAATTCATTATCAGTTTTTCCTCCCATTCGATAATCTAGACTCACAGCAGAACGGCCATAAGTTGCCCGAGGCAGCAATAGACCCATGGAGTCAAGTCGGCTGGAGGACGATGTATTGAATCGGTACGCAATTTGTGTGGTCCATCGTCATTAGGTGGCCCTGAATGTTACAATTCACTATCAGTTTTTCGTCCGATTCGAAAATCTTTGACTCACAGCAGAACGGCCATAAGGTGCCCGAGGCAGCAATAGACCCATGGAGACAAGTCTGCTGGAGGACGATGTATTGAATCCGGACGCAATTTGAGTGATCCAACGTCATTAGGTGGCCCTGAACGTTACAATTCACTATCAGTTTTTCGTCCGATTCGAAATTCTTTGACTCACAGCAGAACGGCCATAAGGTGCCCGAGGCAGCAATAGACCCATGGAGACAAGTCGGCTGGAGGACGATGTATTGAATCGGGACGCAATTTGAGTGATCCATCGTCATTAGGTGGCCCTGAATGTTACAATTGACTATCAGTTTTTCGTCAGATTCGAAAATGTATGACTCACAGCAGAACGGCCATAAGGTACCCTAGGCAGACAAGTCTGCTGGAGGGCGATGTATTGAATCGGGACGCAATTTGGGTGTTCCATCGACATTAGGAGGCCCTGAATGTTACAATTAACTATCAGTTTATCGTCCCATTCGATAATCTAGACTCACGGGAGAACGACCATAAGGTGCCCGAGGAAACAATAGACATATGGAGACAAGTCTGCTGGAGGACGAGGTATTGAATCGGGACGCAATTTGAGTGTTCCATCGTCATTAGGAGGCCCTGAACGTTACAATTAACTATCAGTTTTTCGTCCCATTCGATAATCTAGACTCACGGGAGAACGACCATAAGGTGCCCGAGGCAGCAATATACCCATGGAGACAATCTGCTGGAGGACGATGTATTGATTCGGGACGCATTTGAGTGATCCATCGTCATTAGGTGGCCCATAACGTTACAATTCACTCTCAGTTTTTCCTCCCATTCGATAATCTAGACTCACAGCAGAACGGCCATAAGGTGCCCGAGGCAGCAATAGACCCATGGAGTCAAGTCGGCTGGAGGACGATGTATTGAATCGGGACGCAATTTGTGTGGTCCATCGACATTAGGTGGCCCTGAATGTTACAATTCACTATCAGTTTTTCGTCCGATTCGAAAATCTTTGACTCACAGCAGAACAAGTGTTCCATGGAGACGATGGAACGATGTATTGAATCGGGACGCAATTTGAGTGTTCCATCGTCATTAGGAGGCCCTGAATGTTACAATTAACTATCAGTTTATCGTCCCATTCGATAATCTAGACTCACGGGAGAACGACCATAAGGTGCCCGAGGAAACAATAGACATATGGAGACAAGTCTGCTGGAGGACGAGGTATTGAATCGGGACGCAATTTGAGTGTTCCGTCGTCATTAGGAGGCCCTGAACGTTACAATTAACTATCAGTTTTTCGTCCCATTCGATAATCTAGACTCACGGGAGAACGACCATAAGGTGCCCGGGGCAGCAATAGACCCATGGAGACAAGTCTGCTGGAGGACGATGTATTGAATCGGGACGCAATTTGAGTGTTCCATCGTCATTAGGAGGCCCTGACCGTTACAAATCACTATCAGTTTTTTGTCCGATTTGAAAATCTTTGACTAACAGCAGTGCGGCCATAAGGTGCCCTAGGCAGCAATAGACCCATGAAGACAAGTCTGCTGGAGGACCATGTATTGAATCGGGACGCATTTGAGTGTTCCATCGTCATTAGGAGGCCCTGAACGTTACAATTCACTATCAGGTTTTCGTCCGATTCGAAAATCTTTGACTCACAGCAGAACGGCCATATGGTGCCCGAGCCAGCAATAGACCCATGGAGACAAGTCGGCTGGAGGACGATGTATTGAATCGGGACGCAAATTGAGTGATCCATCGTCATTAGGTGGCCCTGAATGTTACAATTCACTATCAGTTTTTCGTCAGATTCGAAAATCTTTGACTCACAGCAGAACGGCCATAAAGTGCCCTAGGCAGCAATAGACCCATGGAGACAAGTCTGCTGGAGGGCGATGTATTGAATCGGGACGCAATTTGAGTGTTCCATCGTCATTAGGAGGCCCTGATTGTTACAATTAACTATCAGTTTATCGTCCCATTCGATAATCTAGACTCACGGGAGAACGACCATAAGGTGCCCGAGGAAACAATAGACATATGGAGACAAGTCTGCTGGAGGACGAGGTATTGAATCGGGACGCAATTTGAGTGTTCCGTCGTCATTAGGAGGCCCTGAACGTTACAATTAACTATCAGTTTTTCGTC
Organism: Schistocerca cancellata; assembly: GCF_023864275.1. Taxonomy (NCBI): domain Eukaryota; kingdom Metazoa; phylum Arthropoda; class Insecta; order Orthoptera; family Acrididae; genus Schistocerca; species Schistocerca cancellata. The sequence goes on along the minus strand of NW_026047143.1, from coordinate 400,867 downwards.
CCATTCGATAATCTAGACTCACGGGAGAACGACCATAAGGTGCCCGAGGCAGCAATAGACCCATGGAGACATATCTGCTGGAGGACGATGTATTGAATCGGGACGCAATTTGAGTGTTCCATCGTCATTAGGTGGCCCTGAATGTTACAATTAACTATCAGTTTATCGTCCCATTCGATAAACTAGACTCACGGGAGAACGACCATAAGGTGCCCGAGGAAACAATAGACATATGGAGACAAGTCTGCTGGAGGACGAGGTATTGAATCGGGACGCAATTTGAGTGTTCCGTCGTCATTAGGAGGCCCTGAACGTTACAATTAACTATCAGTTTTTCGTCCCATTCGATAATCTAGACTCACGGGAGAACGACCATAAGGTGCCCGAGGCAGCAATAGACCCATGGAGACAAGTCTGCTGGAGGACGATGTATTTAATCGGGACGCAATTTGAGTGTTCCATCGTCATTAGGAGGCCCTGAACGTTACAATTCACTATCAGGTTTTCGTCCGATTCGAAAATCTTTGACTCACAGCAGAACGGCCATAAGGTGCCCGAGCCAGCAACAGACCCATGCAGACAAGTCGGCTGGAGGACGATGTATTGAATCGGGACGCAATTTGTGTGGTCCATCGTCATTAGGAGGCCCTGAATGTTACAATTAACTATCAGTTTTTCGTCCCATTCGATAATCTAGACTCACGGGAGAACGACCATAAGGTGCCCGAGGCAACAATAGACCTATGGAGTCAAGCCTGCTGGAGGACGAGGTATTGAATCGGGACGCAATTTGAGTGTTCCATCGTCATTAGGAGGCCCTGAACGTTACAATTCACTATCAGTTTTTCGTCCGATTCGAAAATCTTTGACTCACAGCATAACGGCCATAAGGTTCCCGAGGCAGCAATAGACCCATGGAGACAAGTCTGCTGGAGGACGATGTATTGAACGGGGATGCAATTTGAGTGATCCATCGTCATTAAGTGGCCCTGAACGTTACAATTCACTATCAGTTTTTCGTCCGATTCGAAAATCTTTGACTCACAGCAGAACGGCCATAAGGTTCCCGAGGCAGCAATAGACCCATGGAGACAAGTCTGCTGGAGGACAAGGAATTGAATCGGGACGCAATTTGAGTGTTCCATCGTCATTAGGCGGCCCTGAACGTTACAATTCGCTATCAGTTTTTCGTCCGATTCGAAAATCTTTGACTCACAGCAGAACGGCCATAAGGTGCCCGAGGCAGCAATAGACCCATGGAGACAAGTCTGCTGGAGGACGATATATTGAATCGGGACGCAATTTGAGTAATCCATCGTCATTAGGTGGCCCTGAACGTTACAATTCACTATCAGTTTTTCGTCCGATTCGAAAATCTTTGACTCACAGCAGAACGGCCATAAGGTGCCCGAGGCAGCAATAGACCCATGGAGACAAGTCTGCTGGAGGACGATGTATTGAATCGGGACGCAATTTGAGTGTTCCGTCGTCATTAGGAGGCCCTGAACGTTACAATTAACTATCAGTTTTTCGTCCCATTCGATAATCTAGACTCACGGGAGAACAACCATAAGGTGCCCGAGGCAGCAATAGACCCATGGAGACAAGTCTGCTGGAGGACGATGGATTGAATGGGGACGCAATTTGAGTGTTCCCTCGTCATTAGGAGGCCCTGAACGTTACAATTCACTATCAGTTTTTTGTCCGATTTGAAAATCTTTGACTAACAGCAGAACAGCCATAAGGTGCCCGAGGCAGCAATAGACCCATGGAGACAAGTCTGCTGGATGGCGATGTATTGAATCGGGACGCAATTTGAGTGTTCCATCGTCATTAGGAGGCCCTGAATGTTACAATTAACTATCAGTTTATCGTCCCATTCGATAATCTAGACTCACGGGAGAACGACCATAAGGTCCCGAGGAAACAATAGACATATGGAGACAAGTCTGCTGGAGGACGAGGTATTGAATCGGGACGCAATTTGAGTGTTCCGTCGTCATTAGGAGGCCCCGAACGTTACAATTAACTATCAGTTTTTCGTCCCATTCGATAACCTAGACTCACGGGAGAACGACCATAAGGTGCCCGAGGCAGCAATAGACCCATGGAGACAAGTCTGCTGGAGGACGATGTATTGAATCGGGACGCAATTTGAGTGTTCCATCGTCATTAGGAGGCCCTGAATGTTACAATTAACTATCAGTTTATCGTCCCATTCGATAATCTAGACTCACGGGAGAACGACCATAAGGTGCCCGAGGAAACAATAGACTTATGGAGACAAGTCTGCTGGAGGACGAGGTATTGAATCGGGACGCAATTTGAGTGTTCCGTCGTCATTAGGAGGCCCTGATCGTTACAATTAACTATCAGTTTTTCGTCCCATTCGATAATCTAGACTCACGGGAGAACGACCATAAGGTGCCCGAGGCAGCAATAGACCCATGGAGACAAGTTTGCTGGAGGACGATGTATTTAATCGGGACGCAATTTGAGTGTTCCATCGTCATTAGGAGGCCCTGAACGTTACAATTCACTATCAGTTTTTCGTCCGATTCGAAAATCTTTGACTCACAGCAGAACGGCCATAAGGTGCCCGAGGCAGAAATAGACCCATGGAGACAAGTCTGCTGGAGGACGATATATTGAATCGGGACGCAATTTGAGTAATCCATCGTCATTAGGTGGCCCTGAACGTTACAATTCACTATCAGTTTTTCGTCCGATTCGAAAATCTTTGACTCACGGGAGAACGGCCATAATGTGCCCGAGGCAGCAATAGACCCAAGGAAACAAGTCTGCTGGAGGACGATGTATTGAATCGGGACGCAATTTGAGTGATCCATCGTCATTAGGTGGCCCTGAACGTTACAATTCACTATCAGTTTTTCCTCCCATTCGATAATCTAGACTCACAGCAGAACGGCCATAAGGTGCCCGAGGCAGCAATAGACCCATGGAGTCAAGTCGGCTGGAGGACGATGTATTGAATCGGGACGCAATTTGAGTGATCCATCGTCATTAGGTGGTCCTGAACGTTACAATTCACTATCAGTTTTTCCTCCCATTCGATAATCTAGACTCACAGCAGAACGGCCATAAGGTGCCCGAGGCAGCAATAGACCCATGGAGTCAAGTCGGCTGGAGGACGATGTATTGAATCGGGACGCAATTTGTGTGGTCCATCGTCATTAGGTGGCCCTGAATGTTACAATTCACTATCAGTTTTTCGTCCGATTCGAAAATCTTTGACTCACAGCAGAACGGCCATAAGGTGCCCGAGGCAGCAATAGACCCATGGAGACAAGTCTGCTGGAGGACGATGTATTGAATCCGGACGCAATTTGAGTGATCCAACGTCATTAGGTGGCCCTGAACGTTACAATTCACTATCAGTTTTTCGTCCGATTCGAAATTCTTGGACTCACAGCAGAACGGCCATAAGGTGCCCGAGCCAGCAATAGACCCATGGAGACAAGTCGGCTGGAGGACGATGTATTGAATCGGGACGCAAATTGAGTGATCCATCGTCATTAGGTGGCCCTGAATGTTACAATTCACTATCAGTTTTTCGTCAGATTCGAAAATCTTTGACTCACGGCAGAACGGCCATAAGGTGCCCTAGGCAGCAATAGACCCATGGAGACAAGTCTGCTGGAGGGCGATGTATTGAATCGGGACGCAATTTGAGTGTTCCATCGTCAGTAGGAGGCCCTGAATGTTACAATTAACTATCAGTTTATCGTCCCATTCGATAATCTAGACTCACGGGAGAACGACCATAAGGTGCCCGAGGAAACAATAGACATATGGAGACAAGTCTGCTGGAGGACGAGGTATTGAATCGGGACGCAATTTGAGTGTTCCGTCGTCATTAGGAGGGCCTGAACGTTACAATTAACTATCAGTATTTCGTCCCATTCGATAATCTAGACTCACGGGAGAACGACCATAAGGTGCCCGAGGCAGCAATAGACCCATGGAGACATATCTGCTGGAGGACGATGTATTGAATCGGGACGCAATTTGAGTGTTCCATCGTCATTAGGTGGCCCTGAATGTTACAATTAACTATCAGTTTATCGTCCCATTCGATAAACTAGACTCACGGGAGAACGACCATAAGGTGCCCGAGGAAACAATAGACATATGGAGACAAGTCTGCTGGAGGACGAGGTATTGAATCGGGACGCAATTTGAGTGTTCCGTCGTCATTAGGAGGCCCTGAACGTTACAATTAACTATCAGTTTTTTCGTCCCATTCGATAATCTAGACTCACGGGAGAAAGACCGTAAGGTGCCCGAGGCAGCAATAGACCCATGGAGACAAGTCTGCTGGAGGACGATGTATTTAATCGGGACGCAATTTGAGTGTTCCATCGTCATTAGGAGGCCCTGAACGTTACTATTCACTATCAGGTTTTCGTCCGATTCGAAAATCTTTGACTCACAGCAGAACGGCCATAAAGTGCCCGAGCCAGCAACAGACCCATGGAGACAAGTCGGCTGGAGGACGATGTATTGAATCGGGACGCAATTTGTGTGGTCCATCGTCATTAGGAGGCCCTGAATGTTACAATTAACTATCAGTTTTTCGTCCCATTCGATAATCTAGACTCACGGGAGAACGACCATAAGGTGCCCGAGGCAACAATAGACCCATGGAGTCAAGTCTGCTGGAGGACGAGGTATTGAATCGGGACGCAATTTGAGTGTTCCATCGTCATTAGGAGGCCCTGAACGTTACAATTCACTATCAGTTTTTCGTCCGATTCGAAAATCTTTGACTCACAGCATAACGGCCATAAGGTTCCCGAGGCAGCAATAGACCCATGGAGACAAGTCTGCTGGAGGACGATGTATTGAACGGGGATGCAATTTGAGTGATCCATCGTCATTAAGTGGCCCTGAACGTTACAATTCACTATCAGTTTTTCGTCCGATTCGAAAATCTTTGACTCAAAGCAGAACGGCCATAAGGTTCCCGAGGCAGCAATAGACCCATGGAGACAAGTCTGCTGGAGGACAAGGAATTGAATCGGGACGCAATTTGAGTGTTCCATCGTCATTAGGCGGCCATGAACGTTACAATTCGCTATCAGTTTTTCGTCCGATTCGAAAATCTTTGACTCACAGCAGAACGGCCATAAGGTGCCCGAGGCAGCAATAGACCCATGGAGACAAGTCTGCTGGAGGACGATATATTGAATCGGGACGCAATTTGAGTAATCCATCGTCATTAGGTGGCCCTGAACGTTACAATTCACTATCAGTTTTTCGTCCGATTCGAAAATCTTTGACTCACAGCAGAACGGCCATAAGGTGCCCGAGGCAGCAATAGACCCATGGAGACAAGTCTGCTGGAGGACGATGTATTGAATCGGGACGCAATTTGAGTGATCCATCGTCATTAGGTGGCCCTGGACGATACAATTCACTATCAGTTTTTTCTCCCATTCGATAATCTAGACTAACAGCAGAACGGCCATAAGGTGCCCGAGGCAGCAATAGACCCATGGAGTCAAGTCGGCTGGAGGACGATGTATTGAATCGGGACGCAATTTGTGTGGTCCATCGTCATTAGGTGGCCCAGAATGTTACAATTCACTATCAGTTTTTCGTCCGATTCGAAAATCTTTGACTCACAGCAGAACGGCCATAAGGTGCCCGAGGCAGCAATAGACCCATGGAGACAAGTCTGCTGGAGGACGATGTATTGAATCCGGACGCAATTTAAGTGATCCAACTTCATTAGGTGGCCCTGAACGTTACAATTCACTATCAGTTTTTCGTCAGATTCGAAATTCTTTGACTCACAGCAGAACGGCCATAAGGTGCCCGAGGCAGCAATAGACCCATGGAGACAAGTCGGCTGGAGGACGATGTATTGAATCGGGACGCAATTTGAGTGATCCATCGTCATTAGGTGGCCCTGAATGTTACAATTGACTATCAGTTTTTCGTCAGATTCGAAAATCTTTGACTCACAGCAGAACGGCCATAAGGTGCCCTAGGCAGCAATAGACCCATGGAGACAAGTCTGCTGGAGGGCGATGTAATGAATCGGGACGCAATTTGAGTGTTCCATCGTCATTAGGTGGCCCTGAATGTTACAATTAACTATCAGTTTATCGTCCCATTCGATAATCTAGACTCACGGGAGAACGACCATAAGGTGCCCGAGGAAACAGTAGACATATGGAGACAAGTCTGCTGGAGGACGAGGTATTGAATCGGGACGCAATTTGAGTGTTCCGTCGTCATTAGGAGGCCCTGAACGTTGCAATTAACTATCAGTTTTTCGTCCCATTCGATAATCTAGACTCACGGGAGAACAACCATAAGGTGCCCAAGGCAGCAATAGACCCATGGAGACAAGTCTGCTGGAGGACGATGGATTGAGTGGGGACGCAATTTGAGTGTTCCCTCGTCATTAGGAGGCCCTGAACGTTACAATTCACTATCAGTTTTTTGTCCGATTTGAAAATCTTTGACTAACAGCAGAACGGCCATAAGGTGCCCGAGGCAGCAATAGACCCATGGAGACAAGTCTGCTGGAGGACCATGTATTGAATCGGGACGCATTTCAGTGTTCCATCGTCATTAGGAGGCCCTGAACGTTACAATTCACTATCAGGTTTTCTTCCGATTCGAAAATCTTTGACTCACATCAGAACGGCCATAAGGTGCCCGAGCCAGCAGTAGACCCATGGAGACAAGTCGGCTGGAGGACGATGTATTGAATCGGGACGCAATTTGAGTGATCCATCGTCATTAGGTGGCCCTGAATGTTACAATTCACTATCAGTTTTTCGTCAGATTCGAAAATCTTTGACTCACAGCAGAACGGCCATAAGGTGCCCTAGGCAGCAATAGACCCATGCAGACAAGTCTGCTGGATGGCGATGTATTGAATCAGGACGCAATTTGAGTGTTCCATCGTCATTAGGAGGCCCTGAATGTTACAATTAACTATCAGTTTATCGTCCCATTCGATAATCTAGACTCACGGGAGAACGACCATAAGGTGCCCGAGGAAACAATAGACATATGGACACAAGTCTGCTGGAGGACGAGGTATTGAATCGGGACGCAATTTGAGTGTTCCGTCGTCATTAGGAGGCCCCGAACGTTACAATTAACTATCAGTTTTTCGTCCCATTCGATAATCTAGACTCACGGGAGAACGACCATAAGGTGCCCGAGGCAGCAATAGACCCATGGAGACAAATCTGCTGGAGGACGATGTATTTAATCGGGACGCAATTTGAGTGTTCCATCGTCATTAGGAGGCCCTGAACGTTACAATTCACTATCAGTTTTTCGTCCGATTCGAAAATCTTTGACTCACAGCAGAACGGCCATAAGGTGCCCGAGGCAGCAATAGACCCATGGAGACATATCTGCTGGAGGACGATGTATTGAATCGGGACGCAATTTGAGTGTTCCATCGTCATTAGGTGGCCCTGAATGTTACAATTAACTATCAGTTTATCGTCCCATTCGATAAACTAGACTCACGGGAGAACGACCATAAGGTGCCCGAGGAAACAATAGACATATGGAGACAAGTCTGCTGGAGGACGAGGTATTGAATCGGGACGCAATTTGAGTGTTCCGTCGTCATTAGGAGGCCCTGAACGTTACAATTAACTATCAGTTTTTCGTCCCATTCGATAATCTAGACTCACGGGAGAACGACCATAAGGTGCCCGAGGCAGCAATAGACCCATGGAGACAAGTCTGCTGGAGGACGATGTATTTAATCGGGACGCAATTTGAGTGTTCCATCGTCATTAGGAGGCCCTGAACGTTACAATTCACTATCAGGTTTTCGTCCGATTCGAAAATCTTTGACTCACAGCAGAACGGCCATAAGGTGCCCGAGCCAGCAACAGACCCATGGAGACAAGTCGGCTGGAGGACGATGTATTGAATCGGGACGCAATTTGTGTGGTCCATCGTCATTAGGAGGCCCTGAATGTTACAATTAACTATCAGTTTTTCGTCCCATTCGATAATCTAGACTCACGGGAGAACGACCATAAGGTGCCCGAGGCAACAATAGACCCATGGAGTCAAGTCTGCTGGAGGACGAGGTATTGAATCGGGACGCAATTTGAGTGTTCCATCGTCATTAGGAGGCCCTGAACGTTACAATTCACTATCAGTTTTTCGTCCGATTCGAAAATCTTTGACTCACAGCATAACGGCCATAAGGTTCCCGAGGCAGCAATAGACCCATGGAGACAAGTCTGCTGGAGGACGATGTATTGAACGGGGATGCAATTTGAGTGATCCATCGTCATTAAGTGGCCCTGAACGTTACAATTCACTATCAGTTTTTCGTCCGATTCGAAAATCTTTGACTCAAAGCAGAACGGCCATAAGGTTCCCGAGGCAGCAATAGACCCATTGAGACAAGTCTGCTGGAGGACAAGGAATTGAATCGGGACGCAATTTGAGTGTTCCATCGTCATTAGGCGGCCATGAACGTTACAATTCTCTATCAGTTTTTCGTCCGATTCGAAAATCTTTGACTCACAGCAGAACGGCCATAAGGTGCCCGAGGCAGCAATAGACCCATGGAGACAAGTCTGCTGGAGGACGATATATTGAATCGGGACGCAATTTGAGTAATCCATCGTCATTAGGTGGCCCTGAACGTTACAATTCACTATCAGTTTTTCGTCCGATTCGAAAATCTTTGACTCACAGCAGAACGGCCATAAGGTGCCCGAGGCAGCAATAGACCCATGGAGACAAGTCTGCTGGAGGACGATGTATTGAATCGGGACGCAATTTGAGTGTTCCATCGTCATTAGGTGGCCCAGAATGTTACAATTCACTATCAGTTTTTCGTCCGATTCGAAAATCTTTGACTCACAGCAGAACGGCCATAAGGTGCCCGAGGCAGCAATAGACCCATGGAGACAAGTCTGCTGGAGGACCATGTATTGAATCGGGACGCATTTGAGTGTTCCATCGTCATTAGGAGGCCCTGAACGTTACAATTCACTATCAGTTTATCGTCCCATTCGATAATCTAGACTCACGGGAGAACGACCATAAGGTGCCCGAGGAAACAGTAGACATATGGAGACAAGTCTGCTGGAGGACGAGGTATTGAATCGGGACGCAATTTGAGTGTTCCGTCGTCATTAGGAGGCCCTGAACGTTACAATTAACTATCAGTTTTTCGTCCCATTCGATAATCTAGACTCACGGGAGAACAACCATAAGGTGCCCGAGGCAGCAATAGACCCATGGAGACAAGTCTGCTGGAGGACGATGGATTGAATGGGGACGCAATTTGAGTGTTCCCTCGTCATTAGGAGGCCCTGAACGTTACAATTCACTATCAGTTTTTTGTCCGATTTGAAAATCTTTGACTAACAGCAGAACAGCCATAAGGTGCCCGAGGCAGCAATAGACCCATGGAGACAAGTCTGCTGGAGGACCATGTATTGAATCGGGACGCATTTGAGTGTTCCATCGTCATTAGGAGGCCCTGAACGTTACAATTCACTATCAGGTTTTCGTCCGATTCGAAAATCTTTGACTCACAGCAGAACGGCCATAAGGTGCCCGAGCCAGCAATAGACCCATGGAGACAAGTCGGCTGGAGGACGATGTATTGAATCGGGACGCAATTTGAGTGATCCATCGTCATTAGGTGGCCCTGAATGTTACAATTCACTATCAGTTTTTCGTCAGATTCGAAAATCTTTGACTCACAGCAGAACGGCCATAAGGTGCCCTAGGCAGCAATAGACCCATGGAGACAAGTCTGCTGGATGGCGATGTATTGAATCGGGACGCAATTTGAGTGTTCCATCGTCATTAGGAGGCCCTGAATGTTACAATTAACTATCAGTTTATCGTCCCATTCGATAATCTAGACTCACGGGAGAACGACCATAAGGTCCCGAGGAAACAATAGACATATGGAGACAAGTCTGCTGGAGGACGAGGTATTGAATCGGGACGCAATTTGAGTGTTCCGTCGTCATTAGGAGGCCCCGAACGTTACAATTAACTATCAGTTTTTCGTCCCATTCGATAACCTAGACTCACGGGAGAACGACCATAAGGTGCCCGAGGCAGCAATAGACCCATGGAGACAAGTCTGCTGGAGGACGATGTATTGAATCGGGACGCAATTTGAGTGTTCCATCGTCATTAGGAGGCCCTGAATGTTACAATTAACTATCAGTTTATCGTCCCATTCGATAATCTAGACTCACGGGAGAACGACCATAAGGTGCCCGAGGAAACAATAGACTTATGGAGACAAGTCTGCTGGAGGACGAGGTATTGAATCGGGACGCAATTTGAGTGTTCCGTCGTCATTAGGAGGCCCTGATCGTTACAATTAACTATCAGTTTTTCGTCCCATTCGATAATCTAGACTCACGGGAGAACGACCATAAGGTGCCCGAGGCAGCAATAGACCCATGGAGACAAGTTTGCTGGAGGACGATGTATTTAATCGGGACGCAATTTGAGTGTTCCATCGTCATTAGGAGGCCCTGAACGTTACAATTCACTATCAGTTTTTCGTCCGATTCGAAAATCTTTGACTCACAGCAGAACGGCCATAAGGTGCCCGAGGCAGCAATAGACCCATGGAGACAAGTCTGCTGGAGGACGATATATTGAATCGGGACGCAATTTGAGTAATCCATCGTCATTAGGTGGCCCTGAACGTTACAATTCACTATCAGTTTTTCGTCCGATTCGAAAATCTTTGACTCACGGGAGAACGGCCATAATGTGCCCGAGGCAGCAATAGACCCAAGGAAACAAGTCTGCTGGAGGACGATGTATTGAATCGGGACGCAATTTGAGTGATCCATCGTCATTAGGTGGCCCTGAACGTTACAATTCACTATCAGTTTTTCCTCCCATTCGATAATCTAGACTCACAGCAGAACGGCCATAAGGTGCCCGAGGCAGCAATAGACCCATGGAGTCAAGTCGGCTGGAGGACGATGTATTGAATCGGGACGCAATTTGAGTGATCCATCGTCATTAGGTGGTCCTGAACGTTACAATTCACTATCAGTTTTTCCTCCCATTCGATAATCTAGACTCACAGCAGAACGGCCATAAGGTGCCCGAGGCAGCAATAGACCCATGGAGTCAAGTCGGCTGGAGGACGATGTATTGAATCGGGACGCAATTTGTGTGGTCCATCGTCATTAGGTGGCCCTGAATGTTACAATTCACTATCAGTTTTTCGTCCGATTCGAAAATCTTTGACTCACAGCAGAACGGCCATAAGGTGCCCGAGGCAGCAATAGACCCATGGAGACAAGTCTGCTGGAGGACGATGTATTGAATCCGGACGCAATTTGAGTGATCCAACGTCATTAGGTGGCCCTGAACGTTACAATTCACTATCAGTTTTTCGTCCGATTCGAAATTCTTGGACTCACAGCAGAACGGCCATAAGGTGCCCGAGCCAGCAATAGACCCATGGAGACAAGTCGGCTGGAGGACGATGTATTGAATCGGGACGCAAATTGAGTGATCCATCGTCATTAGGTGGCCCTGAATGTTACAATTCACTATCAGTTTTTCGTCAGATTCGAAAATCTTTGACTCACGGCAGAACGGCCATAAGGTGCCCTAGGCAGCAATAGACCCATGGAGACAAGTCTGCTGGAGGGCGATGTATTGAATCGGGACGCAATTTGAGTGTTCCATCGTCAGTAGGAGGCCCTGAATGTTACAATTAACCCTGCTGTTCTGTTCACTTTTACTTGACATATATACTGTTCGGGTCAATATGACCCGACATATCAAAATGCTTTAGAAACATAAATTTTGGTACAGTTTTAGCTATCGACATTGTTGTTCTATTCCAGTACCTTGTTAGTAATAATAATAATAATAATAATAATAATAATAATGGTAATAATAATAATAATAACAATGCATACAACTTTATTGAGGGATATTTTTCATTTAAATATGCACATAAATTTGAAACAACAGACAGTTTCCATTACAGGCATTCAACTTAGAAAGCACTACAGTTTTTCCATACTTCTATTCTTATTGTTGACAGTTTAGACGTAAGTATTGACATTTTCTAACAACAGACAGTTGTCATTACAGATATTCATCTTAGAGCACACTACAGTACAGAACACACTACAGTTTTTTTATTACATTCCAACATAGAAAGCACTACAACTTTAGAATCCTCTCTTCTTACTGATTGTAGTTTAGGCACAAGTATTCACATAAATTTGAAACAACAGAATTTTCAATACAATCATCTTATAAAATACTACAGTTCTTTTCTTACTGCTTGCACTGTGGACACAAGTAGGTTACATGTTTCTTGCAAATATGTTTACTACATTTTCCACACACCATGTTTGTTTTATTGTCATTACTTGATGGACAGAACTTACAGCGTGCACGTTTTGTAGATTTTCTTGTTGTTACCGATTCTGACACACCACCCACATCATTCGGGTTTTGGATGCTTGTGACCATTCTCAAAGAATCTTCTGTTCTTGGGAAATGCGTTCTTGATGCAATATGTTCTTTTATCAGTGACTTTCCAAGTTCCTCCAAGAATATTCTCCTTCTAGTCAATTTGCTTGCATTCCAATTAGGGTCAACCGAAATCCACAAAACGTATGCATTATAAGCAGAAACATCAAGAATATTGTAGAAAACTATCATTGGCCACCTATTACTTTTTCGTTTGCATGTATATGTACCTAATAACTGATCAAGCGTGTCTACAGCACCTTTGGTTGAATTATAGTCCAAAATCATTTTTGGCTTCTTATCAGCCCTGTCACTGATTTCCGCATCATGGTGGAGAGTGCTCATAAGTACAACATTCTTGTGTCTCTTAGGAATATAATTAACCACAGTAGTGTCATTTGTGAAGTAAAATGAAGAGCTGTGTACCTCCTTGTTGGTCATTTTGTGTGGAAGCTCCGGCTTATTTTTCCGTATAGTTCCCAACATAGTCAATTTCCTTTTCAGAAGCAGCTGCCCCAAATTGTACGACGTAAAAAAGTTGTCACACGTGATATTCTGACCACGTAACTCAGAAGTGAGATCAGATACCACCCTCATTCCCTGATTTCTTTCTGGTGCCGCTCCACTCACCTTTCCTGTATAAATTTGGGCTTTCAGTACGTATGAAGTTTTGCTGTCACACATGGTCCATATTTTGATCCCATATTTTGCCGGTTTACTTGGGATATACTGCTTGAATGGACAGCGACCTCTAAATGCTACTAACTGCTCGTCAACAGTAACATTTTCTCCTGGATTATACAGTTGAGGAAGGACCTCTACCCACTTCTCCCAAATACTACGAATTGCGGCAAGTTTGTCAGTACGTCGTCTTTCCTCTCTAGTAGATTTCTTGTCAAATCGCAGGACACGTGATATCTTACAGAATGTTTCATGAGACATGGTTGCTCGAAATATGTTTCGCCCAGTATCTTTATCCCACAAACTTTTTGTAGACTCCCCATGAGATCGATATACACCCGCTAGGAGTAAGAGTCCTAAGTATGCATGGAAAACAGAACCATCAATATCTGTCCACTGTTCACCATAAACTCGCTGCCCTTCAATATTTGTCATCTCTATTATTTCATTTTGAAGCGCTGTGTGAAATACTGCTTCAAATGAACATTTTACATCAGATATTCTGCTGACTGCATACCTGGTAACTCCTGGGGTACTCTTGATGATGTTCGAAGCTGGTAGGCGACCATGTTGTGCTGGTGGATGCAACTGCCATTCTATATTCCCATTTTTAGAAAGAAAAGTCACTACACTATTTTGTATGGGCTGTGGACTGTCGTAACTGTCATCGGAACACTCGCTTTCAGATGCATTGCTGATGTGATCTTCAAACTCAGAAAGTGATCCTTCATCTGGTGAGGCATTTACTATTTCTTCCAACTCACGATCATTCAATGGTCTCATCGCCATGGTGTCACAAGTCAAACTGGGCAGAAACAAAGCATTCCAATTATTGAGAACTGCCAATTATTATTTCCTGGGGAAAGCAACAAACAAGCCCATTGTTGTGAACGCATGGAGCTTTAGGTGATTGTTGAGAGTAAGTTGGAATGATGCAGTCACTATTCCCACACAACACAACAAAAATAATTTTCGCCATTTCCAGATTTTAGAAATAAATACGAGTTACACTAAACATATTTGTGTCGGGTCATTATGACCCGAACATTACATATGCAACTATTACAGTTGAAGCCCAAACTTCTTAAACTTTTTTAAAACCTTTTAAAACACATGCTGCTCATCCATTTTCAGACAAAGTCACAAAGTTTCATAAATATATATTGGTATTTACATAATGTAAAATAACGTTCATATTCGTTTCGGGTCATATAGACCCGAACAGAACAGCAGGGTTAACTATCAGTTTATCGTCCCATTCGATAATCTAGACTCACGGGAGAACGACCATAAGGTGCCCGAGGAAACAATAGACATATGGAGACAAGTCTGCTGGAGGACGAGGTATTGAATCGGGACGCAATTTGAGTGTTCCGTCGTCATTAGGAGGGCCTGAACGTTACAATTAACTATCAGTTTTTCGTCCCATTCGATAATCTAGACTCACGGGAGAACGACCATAAGGTGCCCGAGGCAGCAATAGACCCATGGAGACATATCTGCTGGAGGACGATGTATTGAATCGGGACGCAATTTGAGTGTTCCATCGTCATTAGGTGGCCCTGAATGTTACAATTAACTATCAGTTTATCGTCCCATTCGATAAACTAGACTCACGGGAGAACGACCATAAGGTGCCCGAGGAAACAATAGACATATGGAGACAAGTCTGCTGGAGGACGAGGTATTGAATCGGGACGCAATTTGAGTGTTCCGTCGTCATTAGGAGGCCCTGAACGTTACAATTAACTATCAGTTTTTTCGTCCCATTCGATAATCTAGACTCACGGGAGAAAGACCATAAGGTGCCCGAGGCAGCAATAGACCCATGGAGACAAGTCTGCTGGAGGACGATGTATTTAATCGGGACGCAATTTGAGTGTTCCATCGTCATTAGGAGGCCCTGAACGTTACTATTCACTATCAGGTTTTCGTCCGATTCGAAAATCTTTGACTCACAGCAGAACGGCCATAAAGTGCCCGAGCCAGCAACAGACCCATGGAGACAAGTCGGCTGGAGGACGATGTATTGAATCGGGACGCAATTTGTGTGGTCCATCGTCATTAGGAGGCCCTGAATGTTACAATTAACTATCAGTTTTTCGTCCCATTCGATAATCTAGACTCACGGGAGAACGACCATAAGGTGCCCGAGGCAACAATAGACCCATGGAGTCAAGTCTGCTGGAGGACGAGGTATTGAATCGGGACGCAATTTGAGTGTTCCATCGTCATTAGGAGGCCCTGAACGTTACAATTCACTATCAGTTTTTCGTCCGATTCGAAAATCTTTGACTCACAGCATAACGGCCATAAGGTTCCCGAGGCAGCAATAGACCCATGGAGACAAGTCTGCTGGAGGACGATGTATTGAACGGGGATGCAATTTGAGTGATCCATCGTCATTAAGTGGCCCTGAACGTTACAATTCACTATCAGTTTTTCGTCCGATTCGAAAATCTTTGACTCAAAGCAGAACGGCCATAAGGTTCCCGAGGCAGCAATAGACCCATGGAGACAAGTCTGCTGGAGGACAAGGAATTGAATCGGGACGCAATTTGAGTGTTCCATCGTCATTAGGCGGCCATGAACGTTACAATTCGCTATCAGTTTTTCGTCCGATTCGAAAATCTTTGACTCACAGCAGAACGGCCATAAGGTGCCCGAGGCAGCAATAGACCCATGGAGACAAGTCTGCTGGAGGACGATATATTGAATCGGGACGCAATTTGAGTAATCCATCGTCATTAGGTGGCCCTGAACGTTACAATTCACTATCAGTTTTTCGTCCGATTCGAAAATCTTTGACTCACAGCAGAACGGCCATAAGGTGCCCGAGGCAGCAATAGACCCATGGAGACAAGTCTGCTGGAGGACGATGTATTGAATCGGGACGCAATTTGAGTGATCCATCGTCATTAGGTGGCCCTGGACGATACAATTCACTATCAGTTTTTTCTCCCATTCGATAATCTAGACTAACAGCAGAACGGCCATAAGGTGCCCGAGGCAGCAATAGACCCATGGAGTCAAGTCGGCTGGAGGACGATGTATTGAATCGGGACGCAATTTGTGTGGTCCATCGTCATTAGGTGGCCCAGAATGTTACAATTCACTATCAGTTTTTCGTCCGATTCGAAAATCTTTGACTCACAGCAGAACGGCCATAAGGTGCCCGAGGCAGCAATAGACCCATGGAGACAAGTCTGCTGGAGGACGATGTATTGAATCCGGACGCAATTTAAGTGATCCAACTTCATTAGGTGGCCCTGAACGTTACAATTCACTATCAGTTTTTCGTCAGATTCGAAATTCTTTGACTCACAGCAGAACGGCCATAAGGTGCCCGAGGCAGCAATAGACCCATGGAGACAAGTCGGCTGGAGGACGATGTATTGAATCGGGACGCAATTTGAGTGATCCATCGTCATTAGGTGGCCCTGAATGTTACAATTGACTATCAGTTTTTCGTCAGATTCGAAAATCTTTGACTCACAGCAGAACGGCCATAAGGTGCCCTAGGCAGCAATAGACCCATGGAGACAAGTCTGCTGGAGGGCGATGTAATGAATCGGGACGCAATTTGAGTGTTCCATCGTCATTAGGAGGCCCTGAATGTTACAATTAACTATCAGTTTATCGTCCCATTCGATAATCTAGACTCACGGGAGAACGACCATAAGGTGCCCGAGGAAACAGTAGACATATGGAGACAAGTCTGCTGGAGGACGAGGTATTGAATCGGGACGCAATTTGAGTGTTCCGTCGTCATTAGGAGGCCCTGAACGTTGCAATTAACTATCAGTTTTTCGTCCCATTCGATAATCTAGACTCACGGGAGAACAACCATAAGGTGCCCGAGGCAGCAATAGACCCATGGAGACAAGTCTGCTGGAGGACGATGGATTGAATGGGGACGCAATTTGAGTGTTCCCTCGTCATTAGGAGGCCCTGAACGTTACAATTCACTATCAGTTTTTTGTCCGATTTGAAAATCTTTGACTAACAGCAGAACGGCCATAAGGTGCCCGAGGCAGCAATAGACCCATGGAGACAAGTCTGCTGGAGGACCATGTATTGAATCGGGACGCATTTCAGTGTTCCATCGTCATTAGGAGGCCCTGAACGTTACAATTCACTATCAGGTTTTCTTCCGATTCGAAAATCTTTGACTCACATCAGAACGGCCATAAGGTGCCCGAGCCAGCAGTAGACCCATGGAGACAAGTCGGCTAGAGGACGATGTATTGAATCGGGACGCAATTTGAGTGATCCATCGTCATTAGGTGGCCCTGAATGTTACAATTCACTATCAGTTTTTCGTCAGATTCGAAAATCTTTGACTCACAGCAGAACGGCCATAAGGTGCCCTAGGCAGCAATAGACCCATGCAGACAAGTCTGCTGGATGGCGATGTATTGAATCAGGACGCAATTTGAGTGTTCCATCGTCATTAGGAGGCCCTGAATGTTACAATTAACTATCAGTTTATCGTCCCATTCGATAATCTAGACTCACGGGAGAACGACCATAAGGTGCCCGAGGAAACAATAGACATATGGAGACAAGTCTGCTGGAGGACGAGGTATTGAATCGGGACGCAATTTGAGTGTTCCGTCGTCATTAGGAGGCCCCGAACGTTACAATTAACTATCAGTTTTTCGTCCCATTCGATAATCTAGACTCACGGGAGAACGACCATAAGGTGCCCGAGGCAGCAATAGACCCATGGAGACAAATCTGCTGGAGGACGATGTATTTAATCGGGACGCAATTTGAGTGTTCCATCGTCATTAGGAGGCCCTGAACGTTACAATTCACTATCAGTTTTTCGTCCGATTCGAAAATCTTTGACTCACAGCAGAACGGCCATAAGGTGCCCGAGGCAGCAATAGACCCATGGAGACATATCTGCTGGAGGACGATGTATTGAATCGGGACGCAATTTGAGTGTTCCATCGTCATTAGGTGGCCCTGAATGTTACAATTAACTATCAGTTTATCGTCCCATTCGATAAACTAGACTCACGGGAGAACGACCATAAGGTGCCCGAGGCAACAATAGACATATGGAGACAAGTCTGCTGGAGGACGAGGTATTGAATCGGGACGCAATTTGAGTGTTCCGTCGTCATTAGGAGGCCCTGAACGTTACAATTAACTATCAGTTTTTCGTCCCATTCGATAATCTAGACTCACGGGAGAAAGACCATAAGGTGCCCGAGGCAGCAATAGACCCATGGAGACAAGTCTGCTGGAGGACGATGTATTTAATCGGGACGCAATTTGAGTGTTCCATCGTCATTAGGAGGCCCTGAACGTTACAATTCACTATCAGGTTTTCGTCCGATTCGAAAATCTTTGACTCACAGCAGAACGGCCATAAGGTGCCCGAGGCAGCAAGAGACCCATGGAGACAAGTCTGCTGGAGGACGATATATTGAATCGGGACGCAATTTGAGTAATCCATCGTCATTAGGTGGCCCTGAACGTTACAATTCACTATCAGTTTTTCGTCCGATTCGAAAATCTTTGACTCACGGGAGAACGGCCATAATGTGCCCGAGGCAGCAATAGACCCAAGGAAACAAGTCTGCTGGAGGACGATGTATTGAATCGGGACGCAATTTGAGTGATCCATCGTCATTAGGTGGCCCTGAACGTTACAATTCACTATCAGTTTTTCCTCCCATTCGATAATCTAGACTCACAGCAGAACGGCCATAAGGTGCCCGAGGCAGCAATAGACCCATGGAGTCAAGTCGGCTGGAGGACGATGTATTGAATCGGGACGCAATTTGAGTGATCCATCGTCATTAGGTGGTCCTGAACGTTACAATTCACTATCAGTTTTTCCTCCCATTCGATAATCTAGACTCACAGCAGAACGGCCATAAGGTGCCCGAGGCAGCAATAGACCCATGGAGTCAAGTCGGCTGGAGGACGATGTATTGAATCGGGACGCAATTTGTGTGGTCCATCGTCATTAGGTGGCCCTGAATGTTACAATTCACTATCAGTTTTTCGTCCGATTCGAAAATCTTTGACTCACAGCAGAACGGCCATAAGGTGCCCGAGGCAGCAATAGACCCATGGAGACAAGTCTGCTGGAGGACGATGTATTGAATCCGGACGCAATTTGAGTGATCCAACGTCATTAGGTGGCCCTGAACGTTACAATTCACTATCAGTTTTTCGTCCGATTCGAAATTCTTGGACTCACAGCAGAACGGCCATAAGGTGCCCGAGCCAGCAATAGACCCATGGAGACAAGTCGGCTGGAGGACGATGTATTGAATCGGGACGCAAATTGAGTGATCCATCGTCATTAGGTGGCCCTGAATGTTACAATTCACTATCAGTTTTTCGTCAGATTCGAAAATCTTTGACTCACGGCAGAACGGCCATAAGGTGCCCTAGGCAGCAATAGACCCATGGAGACAAGTCTGCTGGAGGGCGATGTATTGAATCGGGACGCAATTTGAGTGTTCCATCGTCAGTAGGAGGCCCTGAATGTTACAATTAACTATCAGTTTATCGTCCCATTCGATAATCTAGACTCACGGGAGAACGACCATAAGGTGCCCGAGGAAACAATAGACATATGGAGACAAGTCTGCTGGTGGACGAGGTATTGAATCGGGACGCAATTTGAGTGTTCCGTCGTCATTAGGAGGGCCTGAACGTTACAATTAACTATCAGTTTTTCGTCCCATTCGATAATCTAGACTCACGGGAGAACGACCATAAGGTGCCCGAGGCAGCAATAGACCCATGGAGACATATCTGCTGGAGGACGATGTATTGAATCGGGACGCAATTTGAGTGTTCCATCGTCATTAGGTGGCCCTGAATGTTACAATTAACTATCAGTTTATCGTCCCATTCGATAAACTAGACTCACGGGAGAACGACCATAAGGTGCCCGAGGAAACAATAGACATATGGAGACAAGTCTGCTGGAGGACGAGGTATTGAATCGGGACGCAATTTGAGTGTTCCGTCGTCATTAGGAGGCCCTGAACGTTACAATTAACAATCAGTTTTTTCGTCCCATTCGATAATCTAGACTCACGGGAGAAAGACCATAAGGTGCCCGAGGCAGCAATAGACCCATGGAGACAAGTCTGCTGGAGGACGATGTATTTAATCGGGACGCAATTTGAGTGTTCCATCGTCATTAGGAGGCCCTGAACGTTACTATTCACTATCAGGTTTTCGTCCGATTCGAAAATCTTTGACTCACAGCAGAACGGCCATAAAGTGCCCGAGCCAGCAACAGACCCATGGAGACAAGTCGGCTGGAGGACGATGTATTGAATCGGGACGCAATTTGTGTGGTCCATCGTCATTAGGAGGCCCTGAATGTTACAATTAACTATCAGTTTTTCGTCCCATTCGATAATCTAGACTCACGGGAGAACGACCATAAGGTGCCCGAGGCAACAATAGACCCATGGAGTCAAGTCTGCTGGAGGACGAGGTATTGAATCGGGACGCAATTTGAGTGTTCCATCGTCATTAGGAGGCCCTGAACGTTACAATTCACTATCAGTTTTTCGTCCGATTCGAAAATCTTTGACTCACAGCATAACGGCCATAAGGTTCCCGAGGCAGCAATAGACCCATGGAGACAAGTCTGCTGGAGGACGATGTATTGAACGGGGATGCAATTTGAGTGATCCATCGTCATTAAGTGGCCCTGAACGTTACAATTCACTATCAGTTTTTCGTCCGATTCGAAAATCTTTGACTCAAAGCAGAACGGCCATAAGGTTCCCGAGGCAGCAATAGACCCATGGAGACAAGTCTGCTGGAGGACAAGGAATTGAATCGGGACGCAATTTGAGTGTTCCATCGTCATTAGGCGGCCATGAACGTTACAATTCGCTATCAGTTTTTCGTCCGATTCGAAAATCTTTGACTCACAGCAGAACGGCCATAAGGTGCCCGAGGCAGCAATAGACCCATGGAGACAAGTCTGCTGGAGGACGATATATTGAATCGGGACGCAATTTGAGTAATCCATCGTCATTAGGTGGCCCTGAACGTTACAATTCACTATCAGTTTTTCGTCCGATTCGAAAATCTTTGACTCACAGCAGAACGGCCATAAGGTGCCCGAGGCAGCAATAGACCCATGGAGACAAGTCTGCTGGAGGACGATGTATTGAATCGGGACGCAATTTGAGTGATCCATCGTAATTAGGTGGCCCTGGACGATACAATTCACTATCAGTTTTTTCTCCCATTCGATAATCTAGACTAACAGCAGAACGGCCATAAGGTGCCCGAGGCAGCAATAGACCCATGGAGTCAAGTCGGCTGGAGGACGATGTATTGAATCGGGACGCAATTTGTGTGGTCCATCGTCATTAGGTGGCCCAGAATGTTACAATTCACTATCAGTTTTTCGTCCGATTCGAAAATCTTTGACTCACAGCAGAACGGCCATAAGGTGCCCGAGGCAGCAATAGACCCATGGAGACAAGTCTGCTGGAGGACGATGTATTGAATCCGGACGCAATTTAAGTGATCCAACTTCATTAGGTGGCCCTGAACGTTACAATTCACTATCAGTTTTTCGTCAGATTCGAAATTCTTTGACTCACAGCAGAACGGCCATAAGGTGCCCGAGGCAGCAATAGACCCATGGAGACAAGTCGGCTGGAGGACGATGTATTGAATCGGGACGCAATTTGAGTGATCCATCGTCATTAGGTGGCCCTGAATGTTACAATTGACTATCAGTTTTTCGTCAGATTCGAAAATCTTTGACTCACAGCAGAACGGCCATAAGGTGCCCTAGGCAGCAATAGACCCATGGAGACAAGTCTGCTGGAGGGCGATGTAATGAATCGGGACGCAATTTGAGTGTTCCATCGTCATTAGGAGGCCCTGAATGTTACAATTAACTATCAGTTTATCGTCCCATTCGATAATCTAGACTCACGGGAGAACGACCATAAGGTGCCCGAGGAAACAGTAGACATATGGAGACAAGTCTGCTGGAGGACGAGGTATTGAATCGGGACGCAATTTGAGTGTTCCGTCGTCATTAGGAGGCCCTGAACGTTGCAATTAACTATCAGTTTTTCGTCCCATTCGATAATCTAGACTCACGGGAGAACAACCATAAGGTGCCCGAGGCAGCAATAGACCCATGGAGACAAGTCTGCTGGAGGACGATGGATTGAATGGGGACGCAATTTGAGTGTTCCCTCGTCATTAGGAGGCCCTGAACGTTACAATTCACTATCAGTTTTTTGTCCGATTTGAAAATCTTTGACTAACAGCAGAACGGCCATAAGGTGCCCGAGGCAGCAATAGACCCATGGAGACAAGTCTGCTGGAGGACCATGTATTGAATCGGGACGCATTTCAGTGTTCCATCGTCATTAGGAGGCCCTGAACGTTACAATTCACTATCAGGTTTTCTTCCGATTCGAAAATCTTTGACTCACATCAGAACGGCCATAAGGTGCCCGAGCCAGCAGTAGACCCATGGAGACAAGTCGGCTAGAGGACGATGTATTGAATCGGGACGCAATTTGAGTGATCCATCGTCATTAGGTGGCCCTGAATGTTACAATTCACTATCAGTTTTTCGTCAGATTCGAAAATCTTTGACTCACAGCAGAACGGCCATAAGGTGCCCTAGGCAGCAATAGACCCATGCAGACAAGTCTGCTGGATGGCGATGTATTGAATCAGGACGCAATTTGAGTGTTCCATCGTCATTAGGAGGCCCTGAATGTTACAATTAACTATCAGTTTATCGTCCCATTCGATAATCTAGACTCACGGGAGAACGACCATAAGGTGCCCGAGGAAACAATAGACATATGGAGACAAGTCTGCTGGAGGACGAGGTATTGAATCGGGACGCAATTTGAGTGTTCCGTCGTCATTAGGAGGCCCCGAACGTTACAATTAACTATCAGTTTTTCGTCCCATTCGATAATCTAGACTCACGGGAGAACGACCATAAGGTGCCCGAGGCAGCAATAGACCCATGGAGACAAATCTGCTGGAGGACGATGTATTTAATCGGGACGCAATTTGAGTGTTCCATCGTCATTAGGAGGCCCTGAACGTTACAATTCACTATCAGTTTTTCGTCCGATTCGAAAATCTTTGACTCACAGCAGAACGGCCATAAGGTGCCCGAGGCAGCAATAGACCCATGGAGACATATCTGCTGGAGGACGATGTATTGAATCGGGACGCAATTTGAGTGTTCCATCGTCATTAGGTGGCCCTGAATGTTACAATTAACTATCAGTTTATCGTCCCATTCGATAAACTAGACTCACGGGAGAACGACCATAAGGTGCCCGAGGAAACAATAGACATATGGAGACAAGTCTGCTGGAGGACGAGGTATTGAATCGGGACGCAATTTGAGTGTTCCGTCGTCATTAGGAGGCCCTGAACGTTACAATTAACTATCAGTTTTTCGTCCCATTCGATAATCTAGACTCACGGGAGAAAGACCATAAGGTGCCCGAGGCAGCAATAGACCCATGGAGACAAGTCTGCTGGAGGACGATGTATTTAATCGGGACGCAATTTGAGTGTTCCATCGTCATTAGGAGGCCCTGAACGTTACAATTCACTATCAGGTTTTCGTCCGATTCGAAAATCTTTGACTCACAGCAGAACGGCCATAAGGTGCCCGAGCCAGCAACAGACCCATGGAGACAAGTCGGCTGGAGGACGATGTATTGAATCGGGACGCAATTTGTGTGGTCCATCGTCATTAGGAGGCCCTGAATGTTACAATTAACTATCAGTTTTTCGTCCCATTCGATAATCTAGACTCACGGGAGAACGACCATAAGGTGCCCGAGGCAACAATAGACCCATGGAGTCAAGTCTGCTGGAGGACGAGGTATTGAATCGGGACGCAATTTGAGTGTTCCATCGTCATTAGGAGGCCCTGAACGTTACAATTCACTATCAGTTTTTCGTCCGATTCGAAAATCTTTGACTCACAGCATAACGGCCATAAGGTTCCCGAGGCAGCAATAGACCCATGGAGACAAGTCTGCTGGAGGACGATGTATTGAACGGGGATGCAATTTGAGTGATCCATCGTCATTAAGTGGCCCTGAACGTTACAATTCACTATCAGTTTTTCGTCCGATTCGAAAATCTTTGACTCAAAGCAGAACGGCCATAAGGTTCCCGAGGCAGCAATAGACCCATTGAGACAAGTCTGCTGGAGGACAAGGAATTGAATCGGGACGCAATTTGAGTGTTCCATCGTCATTAGGCGGCCATGAACGTTACAATTCGCTATCAGTTTTTCGTCCGATTCGAAAATCTTTGACTCACAGCAGAACGGCCATAAGGTGCCCGAGGCAGCAATAGACCCATGGAGACAAGTCTGCTGGAGGACGATATATTGAATCGGGACGCAATTTGAGTAATCCATCGTCATTAGGTGGCCCTGAACGTTACAATTCACTATCAGTTTTTCGTCCGATTCGAAAATCTTTGACTCACAGCAGAACGGCCATAAGGTGCCCGAGGCAGCAATAGACCCATGGAGACAAGTCTGCTGGAGGACGATGTATTGAATCGGGACGCAATTTGAGTGATCCATCGTCATTAGGTGGCCCTGGACGATACAATTCACTATCAGTTTTTTCTCCCATTCGATAATCTAGACTCACAGCAGAACGGCCATAAGGTGCCCTAGGCAGCAATAGACCCATGGAGACAAGTCTGCTGGAGGGCGATGTAATGAATCGGGACGCAATTTGAGTGTTCCATCGTCATTAGGAGGCCCTGAATGTTACAATTAACTATGAGTTTATCGTCCCATTCGATAATCTAGACTCACGGGAGAACGACCATAAGGTGCCCGAGGAAACAGTAGACATATGGAGACAAGTCTGCTGGAGGACGAGGTATTGAATCGGGACGCAATTTGAGTGTTCCGTCGTCATTAGGAGGCCCTGAACGTTACAATTAACTATCAGTTTTTCGTCCCATTCGATAATCTAGACTCACGGGAGAACAACCATAAGGTGCCCGAGGCAGCAATAGACCCATGGAGACAAGTCTGCTGGAGGACGATGGATTGAATGGGGACGCAATTTGAGTGTTCCCTCGTCATTAGGAGGCCCTGAACGTTACAATTCACTATCAGTTTTTTGTCCGATTTGAAAATCTTTGACTAACAGCAGAACGGCCATAAGGTGCCCGAGGCAGCAATAGACCCATGGAGACAAGTCTGCTGGAGGACCATGTATTGAATCGGGACGCATTTCAGTGTTCCATCGTCATTAGGAGGCCCTGAACGTTACAATTCACTATCAGGTTTTCGTCCGATTCGAAAATCTTTGACTCACATCAGAACGGCCATAAGGTGCCCGAGCCAGCAGTAGACCCATGGAGACAAGTCGGCTAGAGGACGATGTATTGAATCGGGACGCAATTTGAGTGATCCATCGTCATTAGGTGGCCCTGAATGTTACAATTCACTATCAGTTTTTCGTCAGATTCGAAAATCTTTGACTCACAGCAGAACGGCCATAAGGTGCCCTAGGCAGCAATAGACCCATGGAGACAAGTCTGCTGGATGGCGATGTATTGAATCAGGACGCAATTTGAGTGTTCCATCGTCATTAGGAGGCCCTGAATGTTACAATTAACTATCAGTTTATCGTCCCATTCGATAATCTAGACTCACGGGAGAACGACCATAAGGTGCCCGAGGAAACAATAGACATATGGAGACAAGTCTGCTGGAGGACGAGGTATTGAATGGGGACGCAATTTGAGTGTTCCGTCGTCATTAGGAGGCCCCGAACGTTACAATTAACTATCAGTTTTTCGTCCCATTCGATAATCTAGACTCACGGGAGAACGACCATAAGGTGCCCGAGGCAGCAATAGACCCATGGAGACAAGTCTGCTGGAGGACGATATATTGAATCGGGACGCAATTTGAGTAATCCATCGTCATTAGGTGGCCCTGAACGTTACAATTCACTATCAGTTTTTCGTCCGATTCGAAAATCTTTGACTCACGGGAGAACGGCCATAATGTGCCCGATGCAGCAATAGACCCAAGGAGACAAGTCTGCTGGAGGACGATGTATTGAATCGGGACGCAATTTGAGTGATCCATCGTCATTAGGTGGCCCTGAACGTTACAATTCACTATCAGTTTTTCCTCCCATTCGATAATCTAGACTCACAGCAGAACGGCCATAAGGTGCCCGAGGCAGCAATAGACCCATGGAGTCAAGTCGCCTGGAGGACGATGTATTGAATCGGGACGCAATTTGAGTGATCCATCGTCATTAGGTGGTCCTGAACGTTACAATTCACTATCAGTTTTTCCTCCCATTCGATAATCTAGACTCACAGCAGAACGGCCATAAGGTGCCCGAGGCAGCAATAGACCCATGGAGTCAAGTCGGCTGGAGGACGATGTATTGAATCGGGACGCAATTTGTGTGGTCCATCGTCATTAGGTGGCCCTGAATGTTACAATTCACTATCAGTTTTTCGTCCGATTCGAAAATCTTTGACTCACAGCATAACGGCCATAAGGTGCCCGAGGCAGCAATAGACCCATGGAGACAAGACTGCTGGAGGACGATGTATTGAATCCGGACGCAATTTGAGTGATCCAACGTCATTAGGTGGCCCTGAACGTTACAATTCACTATCAGTTTTTCGTCCGATTCGAAATTCTTTGACTCACAGCAGAACGGCCATAAGGTGCCCGAGGCAGCAATAGACCCATGGAGACAAGTCGGCTGGAGGACGATGTATTGAATCGGGACGCAATTTGAGTGATCCATCGTCATTAGGTGGCCCTGAATGTTACAATTGACTATCAGTTTTTCGTTAGATTCGAAAATCTTTGACTCACAGCAGAACGGCCATAAGGTGCCCTAGGCAGCAATAGACCCATGGAGACAAGTCTGCTGGAGGCCGATGTAATGAATCGGGACGCAATTTGAGTGTTCCATCGTCATTAGGAGGCCCTGAATGTTACAATTAACTATCAGTTTATCGTCCCATTCGATAATCTAGACTCACGGGAGAACGACTATAAGGTGCCCGAGGAAACAATAGACATATGGAGACAAGTCTGCTGGAGGACGAGGTATTGAATCGGGACGCAATTTGAGTGTTCCGTCGTCATTAGGAGGCCCTGAACGTTACAATTAACTATCAGTTTTTCGTCCCATTCGACAATCTAGACTCACGGGAGAACGACCATAAGGTGCCCGAGGCAGCAATAGACCCATGGAGACAAGTCTGCTGGAGGACGATGTATTGAATCGGGACGCAATTTGAGTGTTCCATCGTCATTAAGGGGCCCTGAACGTTACAATTCACTATCAGTTCTTTGTCCTATTTGAAAATCTTTGACTAACAGCAGAACGGCCATAAGGTGCCCGAGGCAGCAATAGACCCATGGAGACAAGTCTGCTGGAGGACCATGTATTGAATCGGGACGCATTTGAGTGTTCCATCGTCATTAGGAGGCCCTGAACGTTACAATTCACTATCAGGTTTTCGTCCGATTCGAAAATCTTTGACTCACAGCAGAACGGCCATAAGTTGCCCGAAACAGCAATAGACCCATGGAGACAAGTCTGCTGGAAGACGAGGTATTGAATCGGGCCGCAATTTGAGTGTTCCATCGTCATTAGGAGGCCCTGAACGTTACAATTCACTATCAGTTTTGCGTGCGATTCGAAAATCTTTGACTCACAGCATAACGGCCATAAGGTTCCCGAGGCAGCAATAGACCCATGGAGACAAGTCTGCTGGAGGACGATGTATTGAATGGGGATGCAATTTGAGTGATCCATCGTTATTAAATGGCCCTGAACGTTACAATTCAATATCAGTTTTTCGTCCGATTCGAAAATCTTTGACTCACAGCAGAACGGCCATAAGGTTCCCGAGGCAGCAATAGACCCATGGAGACAAGTCTGCTGGAGGACAAGGAATTGAATCGTGACGCAATTTGAGTGTTCCATCGTAATTAGGAGGCCCTGAACGTTACAATTCACTATCAGTTTTTCGTCCGATTCGAAAATCTTTGACTCACAGCGTTCTGCTGCACCATAAGGTGCCCGAGGCAGCAATAGACCCATGGAGACAAGTCTGCTGGAGGACGATGTATTGAATCCGGACGCAATTTGAGTGATCCAACGTTATTTGGTGGCCCTGAATGTTACAATTCGCTATCAGTTTTTCGCCGATTCGAAAATCTTTGACTCACAGCAGAACGGCCATAAGGTGCCCGAGGCAGCAATAGACCCATCGAGACAACTCTGCTGGAGGACGATGTATTGAATCGGGACGCAATTTGAGTGTTCCATCGTCATTAGGAGGCCCTGAACATTACAACTCACTATCAGTTTTTCGTCCGACTCGAAAATCTTTGACTCACAACAGAACGGCCATAAGGTGCCCGAGGCAGCAATAGACCAATGGAGACAAGTCGCCTGGAGGACGATGTATTGAATAGGGACGCAATTTGAGTGATCCATCGTCATTAGGTGGCCCTGAAAGTTACAATTCACTATCAGTTTTTCGTCCGATTCGAAAATCTTTGACTCACAGCAGAACGACCATAATGTGCCCGAGGCAGCAATAGACCCATTGAGACAAGTCTGCTGGAGGACGATGTATTGAATCCGGACGCAATTTGAGTGATCCAACGTCATTAGGTGGCCCTGAACGTTACAATTCACTATCAGTTTTTCGTCCGATTCGAAATTCTTTGACTCACAGCAGAACGGCCATAAGGTGCCCGAGGCAGCAATAGACCCATGGAGACAAGTCGGCTGGAGGACGATGTATTGAATCGGGACGCAATTTGAGTGTTCCATCGTCATTAGGAGGCCCTGAACGTTACAATTTACTATCAGTTTTTCGTTCGATTCGAAAATCTTTGACTCACTGCATAACGGCCATCAGGTTCCCGAGGCAGCAATAGACCCATGGAGACAAGTCTGCTGGAGGACGATGTATTGAATGGGGATGCAATTTGAGTGATCCATCTTCATTAAATGGCCCTGAACGTTGATGATGATGATGAGCGTTTGGCGTCATTGGCCGGGAGGTCCCTCGCGGGGCAGGTCCGGCCGCCTTGGGCGACCTGCACGCCGGATGGGGACGAAATGATGATGAACACAACACAACACCCAGTCCCTGAGCGGAGAAAATCTCCGACCCAACCGGGAATCGAACCCGGGCCCGGAGGACGTCAATCCGTCACGCTGACCACTCAGCTACTGGGGCGGACGTCCTGAACGTTACAATTCACTATCAGTTTTTCGTCCGATTCGAAAATCTTTGACTCACAGCAGAACGGCCATAAGGTTCCCGAGGCAGCAATAGACCCATTGAGACAAGGCTGCTGGAGGACGAGGAATTGAATCGGGACGCAATTTGAGTGTTCCATCGTCATTAGGAGGCCCTGAACGTTACAATTCACTATCAGTTTTTCGTCCGATTCGAAAATCTTTGACTCACAGCAGAACGGCCATAAGGTGCCCGAGGCAGCAATAGCCCCATGGAGACAAGTCCGCTGGAGGACCATGTATTAAATCGGGACGCAATTTGAGTGTTCCATCGTCATTAGGAGGCCCTGAACGTTACAATTCACTATCAGGTTTTCGTCCGATTCGAAAATCTTTGACTCACAGCAGAACGGCCATAAGGTGCCCGAGCCAGCAATAGACCCATGGAGCAAGTCGGCTGGAGTACGATGTATTGAATCGGGACGCAATTTGAGTGATCCATCGTCATTAGGTGGCCCTGAATGTTACGATTCGCTATCAGTTTTTCGTCCGATTCGAAAATCTTTGACTCACAGCAGAACGGCCATAAGGTGCCCGAGGCAGCAATAGACCCATCGAGACAAGTCTGCTGGAGGACGATGTATTGAATCGGGACGCAATTTGAGTGTTCCATCGTCATTAGAAGGCCCTGAACATTACAATTCACAATCAGTTTTTCGTCCGACTCGAAAATCTTTGACTCACAACAGAACGGCCATAAGGTGCCCGAGGCAGCAATAGAACCATGGAGACAAGTCGCCTGGAGGACGATGTATTGAATAAGGACGCAATTTGAGTGATCCATCGTCATTAGGTGGCCCTGAAAGTTACTATTCACTATCAGTTTTTCGTCCGATTCGAAAATCTTTGACTCACAGCAGAACGGCCATAATGTGCCCGAGGCAGCAATAGACCCATGGAGTCAAGTCGGCTGGAGGACGATGTATTGAATCGGGACGCCATTTGTGTGGTCCATCGTCATTAGGTGGCCCTGAATGTTACAATTCACTATCAGTTTTTCGTCCGATTCGAAAATCTTTGACTCACAGCAGAACGGCCATAAGGTGCCCGAGGCAGCAATAGACCCATGGAGACAAGTCTGCTGGAGGGCGAGGTATTGAATCGGGACGCAATTTGAGTGTTCCATCGTCATTAGGAGGCCCTGAACGATACAATTCACTATCAGTTTTTTGTCCGATTTGAAAATCTTTGACTAACAGCAGAACTTCCATAAGGTGCCCGAGGCAGCAATAGACCCATGGAGACAAGTCTGCTGGGGGACGATGTATTGAATCGGGACGCAATTTGAGTGATCCATCGTCATTAGGTGGCCCTGATCGTTACAATTCACTATCAGTTTTTCCTCCCATTCGATAATCTAGACTCACAGCAGAACGGCCATAAGGTGCCCGAGGCAGCAATAGACCCATGGAGGCAAGTCGGCTGGAGGACGATGTATTGAATCGGGACGCAATTTGTGTGGTCCATCATCATTAGGTGGCCCTGAATGTTACAATTCACTATCAGTTTTTCGTCCGATTCGAAAATCTTTGACTCACAGCAGAACGGCCATAAGGTGCCCGAGGCAGCAATAGACCCATGGAGACAAGTCTGCTGGAGGGCGATGTATTGAATCCGGACGCAATTTGAGTGATCCAACGTCATTTGGTGGCCCTGAACGTTACAATTCACTATCAGTTTTTCGTCCGATTCGAAATTCTTTGACTCACAGCAGAACGGCCATAAGGTGCCCTAGGCAGCAATAGACCCATGGAGACAAGTCTGCTGGAGGGCGAGGTATTGAATCGGGACTCAATTTGAGTGTTCCATCGTCATTAGGAGGCCCTGAACGATACAATTCACTATCAGTTTTTTGTCCGATTTGAAAATCTTTGACTAACAGAAGAACAGCCATAAGGTGCCCGAGGCAGCAATAGACCCATGGAGACAAGTCTGCTGGAGGACCATGTATTGAATCGGGACGCAATTTGAGTGTTCCATCGTCATTAGGAGGCCCTGAACGTTACAATTCACTATCAAGTTTTCGTCCGATTCGAAAATCTTTGACTCACAGCAGAACGGCCATAAGGTGCCCGAGCCAGCAAAAGACCCATGGAGACAAGTCGGCTGGAGGACGATGTATTGAATCGGGACGCAATTTGAGTGATCCATCGTCATTAGGTGGCCCTGAATGTTACAATTCGCTATCAGTTTTTCGTCCGATTCGTAAATCTTTGACTCACAGCAGAACGGCCATAAGGTGCCCGAGGCAGCAATAGACCCATCGAGACAAGTCTGCTGGTGGACGATGTATTGAATCGGGACGCAATTTGAGTGTTCCATCGTCATTAGGAGGCCCTGAACATTACAATTCACTATCAGTTTTTCGTCCGATTCGAAATTCTTTGACTCACAGCAGAACGGCCATAAGGTGCCCGAGGCAGCAATAGACCCATGGAGACAAGTCGGCTGGAGGACGATGTATTGAATCGGGACGCAATTTGATTGTTCCATCGTCATTAGGAGGCCCTGAACGTTACAATTAACTATCAGTTTTTCGTCCCATTCGATAATGTAGACTCACGGGAGAACGACCATAAGGTGCCCGAGGCAACAATAGACCCATGGAGTCAAGTCTGCTGGAGGACGAGGTATTGAATCGGGACGCAATTTGAGTGTTCCATCGTCATTAGGAGGCCCCGAACGTTACAATTCACTATCAGTTTTTCGTCCGATTCGAAAATCTTTGACTCACAGCAGAACGGCCATAAGGTGCCCGAGGCAGCAATAGACCCATGGAGACAAGTCTGCTGGAGGACGATATATTGAATCGGGACGCAATATGAGTAATCCATCGTCATTAGGTGGCCCTGAACGTTACAATTCACTATCAGTTTTTCGTCCGATTCGAAAATCTTTGACTCACGGGAGAACGGCCATAATGTGCCCGAGGCAGCAATAGACCCATGGAGGCAAGTCTGCTGGAGGACGATGTATTGAATCGGGACGCAATTTGAGTGATCCATCGTCATTAGGTGGCCCTGAACGTTACAATTCACTATCAGTTTTTCCTCCCATTCGATAATCTAGACTCACAGCAGAACGGCCATAAGGTGCCCGAGGCAGCAATAGACCCATGGAGTCAAGTCGGCTGGAGGACGATGTATTGAAGCGGGACGCAATTTGTGTGGTCCATCGTCATTAGGTGGCCCTGAATGTTACAATTCACTATCAGTTTTTCGTCCGATTCGATAATCTTTGACTCACAGCAGAACGGCCATAAGGTGTCCGAGGCAGCAATAGACCCATGGAGACAAGTCGGCTGGAGGACGATGTATTGAATCGGGACGCAATTTGAGTGATCCATCGTCATTAGGTGGCGCTGAATGTTACAATTGACTATCAGTTTTTCGTCAGATTCGAAAATCTTTGACTCACAGCAGAACGGCCATAACGTGCCCTAGGCAGCAATAGACCCATGGAGACAAGTCTGCTGGAGGGCGATGTATTGAATCGGGACGCAATTTGATTGTTCCATCGTCATTAGGAGGCCCTGAACGTTACAATTAACTATCAGTTTTTCGTCCCATTCGATAATCTAGACTCACGGGAGAACGACCATAAGGTGCCCGAGGCAGCAATAGACCCATGGAGACAAGTCTGCTGGAGGACGATGTATTGAATCGGGACGCAATTTGAGTGTTCCATCGTCATTAGGAGGCCCTGAACGTTACAATTCACTATCAGTTTTTTGTCCGATTTGAAAATCTTTGACTAACAGCAGAACGGCCATAAGGTGCCCGAGGCAGCAATAGACCCATGGAGACAAGTCTGCTGGAGGACCATGTATTGAATCGGGACGCATTTGAGTGTATCCATCGTCATTAGGAGGCCCTGAACGTTACAATTCACTATCAGGTTTTCGTCCGATTCGAAAATCTTTGACTCACAGCAGAACGGCCATAAGGCGCCCGAGCCAGCAATAGACCCATGGAGACAAGTCGGCTGGAGGACGATGTATTGAATCGGGACGCAATTTGTGTGGTCCATCGTCATTAGGAGGCCCTGAATGTTACAATTAACTATCAGTTTTTCGTCCCATTCGATAATCTAGACTCACGGGAGAACGACCATAAGGTGCCCGAGGCAACAATAGACCCATGGAGTCAAGTCTGCTGGAGGACGAGGTATTGAATCGGGACGCAATTTGAGTGTTCCATCGTCATTAGGAGGCCCTGAACGTTACAATTCACTATCAGTTTTTCGTCTGATTCGAAAATCTTTGACTCACAGCAGAACGGCCATAAGGTGCCCGAGGCAGCAATAGACCCATGGAGACAAGTCTGCTGGAGGACGATATATTGAATCGGGACGCAATTTGAGTAATCCATCGTCATTAGGTGGCCCTGAACGTTACAATTCACTATCAGTTTTTCGTCCGATTCGAAAATCTTTGACTCACGGGAGAACGGCCATAATGTGCCCGAGGCAGCAATAGACCCATGGAGGCAAGTCTGCTGGAGGACGATGTATTGAATCGGGACGCAATTTGAGTGATCCATCGTCATTAGGTGGCCCTGAACGTTACAATTCACTATCAGTTTTTCCTCCCATTCGATAATCTAGACTCACAGCAGAACGGCCATAAGGTGCCCGAGGCAGCAATAGACCCATGGAGTCAAGTCGGCTGGAGGACGATGTATTGAAGCGGGACGCAATTTGTGTGGTCCATCGTCATTAGGTGGCCCTGAACGTTACAATTCACTATCAGTTTTTCGTCCGATTCGATAATCTTTGACTCACAGCAGAACGGCCATAAGGTGTCCGAGGCAGCAATAGACCCATGGAGACAAGTCGGCTGGAGGACGATGTATTGAATCGGGACGCAATTTGAGTGATCCATCGTCATTAGGTGGCGCTGAATGTTACAATTGACTATCAGTTTTTCGTCAGATTCGAAAATCTTTGACTCACAGCAGAACGGCCATAACGTGCCCTAGGCAGCAATAGACCCATGGAGACAAGTCTGCTGGAGGGCGATGTATTGAATCGGGACGCAATTTGATTGTTCCATCGTCATTAGGAGGCCCTGAACGTTACAATTAACTATCAGTTTTTCGTCCCATTCGATAATCTAGACTCACGGGAGAACGACCATAAGGTGCCCGAGGCAGCAATAGACCCATGGAGACAAGTCTGCTGGAGGACGATGTATTGAATCGGGACGCAATTTGAGTGTTCCATCGTCATTAGGAGGCCCTGAACGTTACAATTCACTATCAGTTTTTTGTCCGATTTGAAAATCTTTGACTAACAGCAGAACGGCCAAAAGGTGCCCGAGGCAGCAATAGACCCATGGATACAAGTCTGCTGGAGGACCATGTATTGAATCGGGACGCATTTGAGTGTTCCATCGTCATTAGGAGGCCCTGAACGTTACAATTCACTATCAGGTTTTCGTCCGATTCGAAAATCTTTGACTCACAGCAGAACGGCCATGAGGTGCCCGAGCCAGCAATAGACCCATGGAGACAAGTCGGCTGGAGGACGATGTATTGAATCGGGACGCAATTTGTGTGGTCCATCGTCATTAGGAGGCCCTGAATGTTACAACTAACTATCAGTTTTTCGTCCCATTCGATAATCTAGACTCACGGGAGAACGACCATAAGGTGCCCGAGGCAACAATAGACCCATGGAGACAAGTCTGCTGGAGGACGAGGTATTGAATCGGGACGCAATTTGAGTGTTCCATCGTCATTAGGAGGCCCTGAACGTTACAATTCACTATCAGTTTTTCGTCCGATTCGAAAATCTTTGACTCACAGCAGAACGGCCATAAGGTGCCCGAGGCAGCAATAGACCCATGGAGACAAGTCTGCTGGAGGGCGAGGTATTGAATCGGGACGCAATTTGAGTGTTCCATCGTCATTAGGAGGCCCTGAACGATACAATTCACTATCAGTTTTTTGTCCGATTTGAAAATCTTTGACTAACAGCAGAACTTCCATAAGGTGCCCGAGGCAGCAATAGACCCATGGAGACAAGTCTGCTGGGGGACGATGTATTGAATCGGGACGCAATTTGAGTGATCCATCGTCATTAGGTGGCCCTGATCGTTACAATTCACTATCAGTTTTTCCTCCCATTCGATAATCTAGACTCACAGCAGAACGGCCATAAGGTGCCCGAGGCAGCAATAGACCCATGGAGGCAAGTCGGCTGGAGGACGATGTATTGAATCGGGACGCAATTTGTGTGGTCCATCATCATTAGGTGGCCCTGAATGTTACAATTCACTATCAGTTTTTCGTCCGATTCGAAAATCTTTGACTCACAGCAGAACGGCCATAAGGTGCCCGAGGCAGCAATAGACCCATGGAGACAAGTCTGCTGGAGGGCGATGTATTGAATCCGGACGCAATTTGAGTGATCCAACGTCATTTGGTGGCCCTGAACGTTACAATTCACTATCAGTTTTTCGTCCGATTCGAAATTCTTTGACTCACAGCAGAACGGCCATAAGGTGCCCTAGGCAGCAATAGACCCATGGAGACAAGTCTGCTGGAGGGCGAGGTATTGAATCGGGACTCAATTTGAGTGTTCCATCGTCATTAGGAGGCCCTGAACGATACAATTCACTATCAGTTTTTTGTCCGATTTGAAAATCTTTGACTAACAGAAGAACAGCCATAAGGTGCCCGAGGCAGCAATAGACCCATGGAGACAAGTCTGCTGGAGGACCATGTATTGAATCGGGACGCAATTTGAGTGTTCCATCGTCATTAGGAGGCCCTGAACGTTACAATTCACTATCAAGTTTTCGTCCGATTCGAAAATCTTTGACTCACAGCAGAACGGCCATAAGGTGCCCGAGCC
Organism: Schistocerca cancellata; assembly: GCF_023864275.1. NCBI lineage: Eukaryota > Metazoa > Arthropoda > Insecta > Orthoptera > Acrididae > Schistocerca > Schistocerca cancellata. The sequence goes on along the minus strand of NW_026047143.1, from coordinate 364,460 downwards.
AGCAAAAGACCCATGGAGACAAGTCGGCTGGAGGACGATGTATTGAATCGGGACGCAATTTGAGTGATCCATCGTCATTAGGTGGCCCTGAATGTTACAATTCGCTATCAGTTTTTCGTCCGATTCGTAAATCTTTGACTCACAGCAGAACGGCCATAAGGTGCCCGAGGCAGCAATAGACCCATCGAGACAAGTCTGCTGGTGGACGATGTATTGAATCGGGACGCAATTTGAGTGTTCCATCGTCATTAGGAGGCCCTGAACATTACAATTCACTATCAGTTTTTCGTCCGATTCGAAATTCTTTGACTCACAGCAGAACGGCCATAAGGTGCCCGAGGCAGCAATAGACCCATGGAGACAAGTCGGCTGGAGGACGATGTATTGAATCGGGACGCAATTTGATTGTTCCATCGTCATTAGGAGGCCCTGAACGTTACAATTAACTATCAGTTTTTCGTCCCATTCGATAATGTAGACTCACGGGAGAACGACCATAAGGTGCCCGAGGCAACAATAGACCCATGGAGTCAAGTCTGCTGGAGGACGAGGTATTGAATCGGGACGCAATTTGAGTGTTCCATCGTCATTAGGAGGCCCCGAACGTTACAATTCACTATCAGTTTTTCGTCCGATTCGAAAATCTTTGACTCACAGCAGAACGGCCATAAGGTGCCCGAGGCAGCAATAGACCCATGGAGACAAGTCTGCTGGAGGACGATATATTGAATCGGGACGCAATATGAGTAATCCATCGTCATTAGGTGGCCCTGAACGTTACAATTCACTATCAGTTTTTCGTCCGATTCGAAAATCTTTGACTCACGGGAGAACGGCCATAATGTGCCCGAGGCAGCAATAGACCCATGGAGGCAAGTCTGCTGGAGGACGATGTATTGAATCGGGACGCAATTTGAGTGATCCATCGTCATTAGGTGGCCCTGAACGTTACAATTCACTATCAGTTTTTCCTCCCATTCGATAATCTAGACTCACAGCAGAACGGCCATAAGGTGCCCGAGGCAGCAATAGACCCATGGAGTCAAGTCGGCTGGAGGACGATGTATTGAAGCGGGACGCAATTTGTGTGGTCCATCGTCATTAGGTGGCCCTGAATGTTACAATTCACTATCAGTTTTTCGTCCGATTCGATAATCTTTGACTCACAGCAGAACGGCCATAAGGTGTCCGAGGCAGCAATAGACCCATGGAGACAAGTCGGCTGGAGGACGATGTATTGAATCGGGACGCAATTTGAGTGATCCATCGTCATTAGGTGGCGCTGAATGTTACAATTGACTATCAGTTTTTCGTCAGATTCGAAAATCTTTGACTCACAGCAGAACGGCCATAACGTGCCCTAGGCAGCAATAGACCCATGGAGACAAGTCTGCTGGAGGGCGATGTATTGAATCGGGACGCAATTTGATTGTTCCATCGTCATTAGGAGGCCCTGAACGTTACAATTAACTATCAGTTTTTCGTCCCATTCGATAATCTAGACTCACGGGAGAACGACCATAAGGTGCCCGAGGCAGCAATAGACCCATGGAGACAAGTCTGCTGGAGGACGATGTATTGAATCGGGACGCAATTTGAGTGTTCCATCGTCATTAGGAGGCCCTGAACGTTACAATTCACTATCAGTTTTTTGTCCGATTTGAAAATCTTTGACTAACAGCAGAACGGCCATAAGGTGCCCGAGGCAGCAATAGACCCATGGAGACAAGTCTGCTGGAGGACCATGTATTGAATCGGGACGCATTTGAGTGTATCCATCGTCATTAGGAGGCCCTGAACGTTACAATTCACTATCAGGTTTTCGTCCGATTCGAAAATCTTTGACTCACAGCAGAACGGCCATAAGGCGCCCGAGCCAGCAATAGACCCATGGAGACAAGTCGGCTGGAGGACGATGTATTGAATCGGGACGCAATTTGTGTGGTCCATCGTCATTAGGAGGCCCTGAATGTTACAATTAACTATCAGTTTTTCGTCCCATTCGATAATCTAGACTCACGGGAGAACGACCATAAGGTGCCCGAGGCAACAATAGACCCATGGAGTCAAGTCTGCTGGAGGACGAGGTATTGAATCGGGACGCAATTTGAGTGTTCCATCGTCATTAGGAGGCCCTGAACGTTACAATTCACTATCAGTTTTTCGTCTGATTCGAAAATCTTTGACTCACAGCAGAACGGCCATAAGGTGCCCGAGGCAGCAATAGACCCATGGAGACAAGTCTGCTGGAGGACGATATATTGAATCGGGACGCAATTTGAGTAATCCATCGTCATTAGGTGGCCCTGAACGTTACAATTCACTATCAGTTTTTCGTCCGATTCGAAAATCTTTGACTCACGGGAGAACGGCCATAATGTGCCCGAGGCAGCAATAGACCCATGGAGGCAAGTCTGCTGGAGGACGATGTATTGAATCGGGACGCAATTTGAGTGATCCATCGTCATTAGGTGGCCCTGAACGTTACAATTCACTATCAGTTTTTCCTCCCATTCGATAATCTAGACTCACAGCAGAACGGCCATAAGGTGCCCGAGGCAGCAATAGACCCATGGAGTCAAGTCGGCTGGAGGACGATGTATTGAAGCGGGACGCAATTTGTGTGGTCCATCGTCATTAGGTGGCCCTGAACGTTACAATTCACTATCAGTTTTTCGTCCGATTCGATAATCTTTGACTCACAGCAGAACGGCCATAAGGTGTCCGAGGCAGCAATAGACCCATGGAGACAAGTCGGCTGGAGGACGATGTATTGAATCGGGACGCAATTTGAGTGATCCATCGTCATTAGGTGGCGCTGAATGTTACAATTGACTATCAGTTTTTCGTCAGATTCGAAAATCTTTGACTCACAGCAGAACGGCCATAACGTGCCCTAGGCAGCAATAGACCCATGGAGACAAGTCTGCTGGAGGGCGATGTATTGAATCGGGACGCAATTTGATTGTTCCATCGTCATTAGGAGGCCCTGAACGTTACAATTAACTATCAGTTTTTCGTCCCATTCGATAATCTAGACTCACGGGAGAACGACCATAAGGTGCCCGAGGCAGCAATAGACCCATGGAGACAAGTCTGCTGGAGGACGATGTATTGAATCGGGACGCAATTTGAGTGTTCCATCGTCATTAGGAGGCCCTGAACGTTACAATTCACTATCAGTTTTTTGTCCGATTTGAAAATCTTTGACTAACAGCAGAACGGCCAAAAGGTGCCCGAGGCAGCAATAGACCCATGGATACAAGTCTGCTGGAGGACCATGTATTGAATCGGGACGCATTTGAGTGTTCCATCGTCATTAGGAGGCCCTGAACGTTACAATTCACTATCAGGTTTTCGTCCGATTCGAAAATCTTTGACTCACAGCAGAACGGCCATGAGGTGCCCGAGCCAGCAATAGACCCATGGAGACAAGTCGGCTGGAGGACGATGTATTGAATCGGGACGCAATTTGTGTGGTCCATCGTCATTAGGAGGCCCTGAATGTTACAACTAACTATCAGTTTTTCGTCCCATTCGATAATCTAGACTCACGGGAGAACGACCATAAGGTGCCCGAGGCAACAATAGACCCATGGAGACAAGTCTGCTGGAGGACGAGGTATTGAATCGGGACGCAATTTGAGTGTTCCATCGTCATTAGGAGGCCCTGAACGTTACAATTCACTATCAGTTTTTCGTCCGATTCGAAAATCTTTGACTCACAGCAGAACGGCCATAAGGTGCCCGAGGCAGCAATAGACCCATGGAGACAGGTCTGCTAAAGGACGATATATTGAATCGGGACGCAATTTGAGTAATCCATCGTCATTAGGTGGCCCTGAACGCTACAATTCACTATCAGTTTTTCGTCCAATTCGAAAATTTTTGACTCACGGGAGAACGGCCATAATGTGCCCGAGGCAGCAATAGACCCATGGAGACAAGTCTGCTGGAGGACGATGTATTGAATCGGGACGCAATTTGAGTGATCCATCGTCATTAGGTGGCCCTGAACGTTACAATTCACTATCAGTTTTTCCTCCCATTCGATAATCTAGACTCACAGCAGAACGGCCATAAGGTGCCCGAGGCAGCAATAGACCCATGGAGTCAAGTCGGCTGGAGGACGATGTATTGAAGCGGGACGCAATTTGTGTGGTCCATCGTCATTAGGTGGCCCTGAATGTTACAATTCACTATCAGTTTATCGTCCCATTCGATAATCTTTGACTCACAGCAGAACGGCCATAAGGTGCCCGAGGCAGCAATAGACCCATGGAGACAAGTCTGCTGGAGGACGATGTATTGAATCCGGACGCAATTTGAGTGATCCAACGTCATTTGGTGGCCCTGAACGTTACAATTCACTATCAGTTTTTCGTCCGATTCGAAATTCTTTGACTCACAGCAGAACGGCCATAAGGTGCCCGAGGCAGCAATAGACCCATGGAGACAAGTCGGCTGGAGGACGATGTATTGAATCGGGACGCAATTTGAGTGATCCATCGTCATTAGGTGGCCCTGAATGTGACAATTGACTATCAGTTTTTCGTCAGATTCGAAAATCTTTGACTCACAGCAGAACGGCCATAAGGTGCCCTAGGCAGCAATAGACCCATGGAGACAAGTCTGCTGGAGGGCGAGGTATTGAATCGGGACGCAATTTGAGTGTTCCATCGACATTAGGAGGCCCTGAACGATACAATTCACTATCAGTTTTTTGTCCGATTTGAAAATCTTTGACTAACAGCAGAACGGCCATAAGGTGCCCGAGGCAGCAATAGACCCATGGAGACAAGTCTGCTGGAGGACCATGTATTGAATCGGGACGCAATTTGAGTGTCCATCGTCATTAGAAGGCCCTGAACGTTACAATTCACTATCAGGTTTTTGTCCCATTCGATAATCTAGACTCACGGGAGAACGACCATAAGGTGCCCGAAGCAACAATAGACCCATGGAGTCAAGTCTGCTGGAGGACGAGGTATTGAATCGGTACGCAATTTGAGTGTTCCATCGTCATTAGGAGGCCCTGAAGGTTACAATTCACTATCAGTTTTTCGTCCGATTCGAAAATCTTTGACTCACAGCATAACGGCCATAAGTTTCCCGAGGCAGCAATAGACCCATGGAGACAATTCTGCTGGAGGACGATGTATTGAATGGGGATGCAATTTGAGTGATCCATCGCCATTAAGTGGCCCTGAACGTTACAATTCACTATCAGGTTTTCGTCCGATTCGAAAATCTTTGACTCACAGCAGAACGGCCATAAGGTTCCCGAGGCAGCAATAGACCCATGGAAACAAGTCTGCTGGAGGACCATGTATTGAATCTGGACGCAATTTGAGTGTTCCATCGTCATTAGGAGGCCCTGAACGTTACAATTCACTATCAGTTTTTCGTCCGATTCGAAAATCTTTGACTCACAGCAGAACGGCCATAAGGTGCCCGAAGCAGCAATAGACCCATGGAGACAAATCTGCTGGAGGACGATATATTGAATCGGGACGCAATTTGAGTAATCCATCGTCATTAGGTGGCCCTGAACGTTACAATTCACTATCAGTTTTTCGTCCGATTCGAAAATCTTTGACTCACGGGAGAACGGCCATAATGTGCCCGAGGCAGCAATAGACCCATGGAGACAAGTCTGCTGGAGGACGATGTATTGAATCGGGACGCAATTTGAGTGTTCCATCGTCATTAGGAGGCGCTGAATGTTACAATTAACTATCAGTTTTTCGTCCCATTCGATAATCCAGACTCACGGGAGAACGACCTTGAGGTGCCCGAGGCAGCAATAGACCCATGGAGACAAGTCTGCTGGAGGACGATGTATTGAATCGGGACGCAATTTGAGTGATCCATCGTCATTAGGTGGCCCTGAACGTTACAATTCACTATCAGTTTTTCGTCCGATTCGAAAATCTTTGACTCACAGCAGAACGGCCATAAGGTGCCCGAGGCAGCAATAGACCCATGGAGACAAGTCTGCTGGAGGACGATGTATTGAATCGGGACGCAATTTGAGTGATCCATCGTCATTAGGTGGCCCTGAACGTTACAATTCACTATCAGTTTTTCGTCCGATTCGAAAATCTTGGACTCACAGCAGAACGGCCATAACGTGCCCGAGGCAGCAATAGACCCATGGAGACAAGTCTGCTGGAGGACGATGTATTGAATCGGGACGCAATTTGAGTGATCCATCGTCATTAGGTGGCCCTGAGCGTTACAAGTCAATATCAGTTTTTCGTCCGATTCGAAAAACTTTGACTCACACCAGAACGGCCATAAGGTGCCCGAGGCAGCAATAGACCCATGGAGACAAGTCTGCTGGAGGACGAGGTATTGAATCGGGACGCAATTTGAGTGTTCCATCGTCATTAGGAGGCCCTGAACGTTACAATTCACTATCAGTTTTTCGTCCGATTCGAAAATCTTTGACTCACAGCAGAACGGTCATAAGGTGCCCGAGGCAGCAATAGACCCATGGAGACATGTCTGCTGGAGGACGATGTGTTGAATCGGGACGCAATTTGAGTGATCCATCGTCATTGGGTGGCCCTGAACGTTACAATTCACTATCAGTTTTTCGTCCGATTCGTAAATCTTTGACTCACAGCAGAACGGCCATAAGGTGCCCGAGGCAGCAATAGACCCATGGAGACAAGTCGGCTGGAGGACGATGTATTGAATCGGGACGCAATTTGAGTGTTCCATCGTCATTAGGAGGCCTTGAATGTTACAATTAACTATCAGTTTTTCGTTCCATTCGATAATCTAGACTCACAGCAGAACGGCCATAAGGTGCCCGAGGCAGCAATAGACCCATGGAGTCAAGTCGGCTGGAGGACGATGTATTGGATCGGGACGCAATTTGTGTGGTCCATCGTCATTAGGTAGCCCTGAATGTTACAATTCACTATCAGTTTTTCGTCCGATTCGAAAATCTTTAACTAACAGCAGAACGGCCATAAGGTGACCGAGGCAGCAATAGACCCATGGAGACAAGTCTGCTGGAGGACGATGTATTGAATCGGGACGCAATTTGAGTGTTCCATCGTCATTAGGAGGCCCTGACCGTTACAATTCACTATCAGTTTTTCGTCCGATTCGAAAATCTTTGACTCACAGCAGAACGGCCATAAGGTGCCCGAGGCAGCAATAGACCCATGGAGACAAGTCGGCTGGAGGACGATGTATTAAATCGGGACGCAATTTGACTGATCCATCGTCATTAGGTGGCCCTGAAAGTTACCATTCACTATCAGTTTTTCGTCCGATTCGAAAATCTTTGACTCACAGCAGAACGACCGTAAGGTGCCCGAGGCAGCAATAGACCCATGGAGACAAGTCTGCTGGAGGACGATGAATCGAATCGGGACGCAATTTGAGTGATCCATCGTCATTAGGTGGCCCTGAACGTTTCAATTCACTATCAGTTTTTCGTCCGATTCGAAAATCTTAGACTCACAGCAGAACGGCCATAACGTGCCCGAGGCAGCAATAGACCCATGGAGACAAGTCTGCTGGAGGACGATGTATTGAATCGCGACGCAATTTGTGTGATCCATCGTCATTAGGTGGCCCTGAACCTTACAATTCACTATCAGATTTTCGTCCGATTCGAAAATCTTTGACTCACAGCAGAACGGCCATAAGGTGCCCGAGGCAGCAATACACCCATGGAGACAAGTCTGCTGGGGGACGAGGTATTGATCGGGACGCAATTTGAGTGTTCCATCGTCATTAGGAGGCCCTGAACGTTACAATTCACTATCAGTTTTTCGTCCGATTCGAAAATCTTTGACTCACAGCAGAACGGCCATAAGGTGCCCGGGGCAGCAATAGCCCCATGGAGACAAGTCTGCTGGAGGACGATGTGTTGAATTGGGACGCAATTTGAGTGATCTATCGTCATTAGGTGCCCCTGAACGTTACAATTCACTATCAGTTTTTCGTCCGATTCGAAAACGTTTGACTCACAGCAGAACGGCCATAAGGTGCCCGGGGCAGCAATAGGCCCATGGAGACAAGTCTGCTGGAGGACGATGTATTGAATCGGGACGCAATTTGAGTGATCCATCGGCATTAGGTGGCCCTGAACGTTACAATTCACTATCAGTTTTTCGTCCGATTCGAAAATCTTTGACTCACAGCAGAACGGCCATAAGGTGCCCGAGGCAGCAATAGACCCATGGAGACAAGTCTGCTGGAGGACGATGTATTGAATCGGGACGCAATTTGAGTGATCCATCGTCATTAGGTGGCCCTGAACGTTACAATTCACTATCAGTTTTTCGTCCGATTCGAAAATCTTGGACTCACAGCAGAACAGCCATAACGTGCCCGAGGCAGCAATAGACCCATGGAGACAAGTCTGCTGGAGGACGATGTATTGAATCGGGACGCAATTTGAGTGATCCATCGTCATTAGGTGGCCCTGAGCGTTACAATTCAATATCAGTTTTTCGTCCGATTCGAAAATCTTTGACTCACAGCAGAACGCCCATAAGGTGCCCGAGGCAGCAATAGACCCATGGAGATAAGTCTGCTGGAGGACGAGGTATTGAATCGGGACGCAATTTGAGTGTTCCATCGTCGTTAGGACGCCCTCAACGTTGCAATTCACTATCAGTTTTTCGTCAGATTCGAAAATCTTTGACTCACAGCAGAACGGCCATAAGGTGCCCGAGGCAGCAATAGACCCATGGAGACAAGTCTGCTGGAGGACGATGTATTGAATCGGGACGCAATTTGAGTGATCCATCGTCATTAGGTGGCCCTGAACGTTACAATTCACTATCAGTTTTTCGTCCGATTCGAAAATCTTGGACTCACAGCAGAACGGCCATAACGTGCCCGAGGCAGCAATAGACCCATGGAGACAAGTCTGCTGGAGGACGATGTATTGAATCGGGACGCAATTTGAGTGATCCATCGTCATTAGGTGGCCCTGCGCGTTACAATTCAATATCAGTTTTTCGTCCGATTCGAAAATCTTTGACTCACACCAGAACGGCCATAAGGTGCCCGAGGCAGCAATAGACCCATGGAGACAAGTCTGCTGGAGGACGATGTATTGAATCGGGACGCAATTTGAGTGTTCCATCGTCATTAGGAGGCCCTGAATGTTACAATTAACTATCAGTTTTTCGTCCCATTCGATAATCCAGACTCACGGGAGAACGACCATGAGGTGCCCGAGGCAGCAATAGACCCATGGAGATAAGTCTGCTGGAGGACGAGGTATTGAATCGGGACGCAATTTGAGTGTTCCATCGTCGTTAGGACGCCCTCAACGTTGCAATTCACTATCAGTTTTTCGTCCGATTCGAAAATCTTTGACTCACAGCAGAACGGCCATAAGGTGCCCGAGGCAGCAATAGACCCATGGAGACAAGTCTGCTGGAGGACGATGTATTGAATCGGGACGCAATTTGAGTGATCCATCGTCATTAGGTGGCCCTGAACGTTACAATTCACTATCAGTTTTTCGTCCGATTCGAAAGTCTTGGACTCACAGCAGAACGGCCATAACGTGCCCGAGGCAGCAATAGACCCATGGAGACAAGTCTGCTGGAGGACGATGTATTGAATCGGGACGCAATTTGAGTGATCCATCGTCATTAGGTGGCCCTGAGCGTTACAATTCAATATCAGTTTTTCGTCCGATTCGAAAATCTTTGACTCACACCAGAACGGCCATAAGGTGCCGGAGGAAGCAATTGACCCATGGAGACAAGTCTGCTGGAGGACGAGGTATTGAATCGGGACGCAATTTGAGTGTTCCATCGTCATTAGGAGGCCCTGAACGTTACAATTCACTATCAGTTTTTCGTCCGATTCGAAAATCTTTGACTCACAGCAGAACGGTCATAAGGTGCCCGAGGCAGCAATAGACCCATGGAGACATGTCTGCTGGAGGACGATGTGTTGAATCGGGACGCAATTTGAGTGATCCATCGTCATTGGGTGGCCCTGAACGTTACAATTCACTATCAGTTTTTCGTCCGATTCGTAAATCTTTGACTCACAGCAGAACGGCCATAAGGTGCCCGAGGCAGCAATAGACCCATGGAGACAAGTCGGCTGGAGGACGATGTATTGAATCGGGACGCAATTTGAGTGTTCCATCGTCATTAGGAGGCCTTGAATGTTACAATTAACTATCAGTTTTTCGTCCCATTCGATAATCTAGACTCACAGCAGAACGGCCATAAGGTGCCCGAGGCAGCAATAGACCCATGGAGACAAGTCTGCTGGAGGACGAGGTATTGAATCGGGACGCAATTTGAGTGTTCCATCGTCATTAGGAGGCCCTGAACGTTACAATTCACTATCAGTTTTTCGTCCGATTCGAAAATCTTTGACTCACAGCAGAACGGTCATAAGGTGCCCGAGGCAGCAATAGACCCATGGAGACATGTCTGCTGGAGGACGATGTGTTGAATCGGGACGCAATTTGAGTGATCCATCGTCATTGGGTGGCCCTGAATGTTACAATTCACTATCAGTTTTTCGTCCGATTCGTAAATCTTTGACTCACAGCAGAACGGCCATAAGGTGCCCGAGGCAGCAATAGACCCATGGAGACAAGTCGGCTGGAGGACGATGTATTGAATCGGGACGCAATTTGAGTGTTCCATCGTCATTAGGAGGCCTTGAATGTTACAATTAACTATCAGTTTTTCGTTCCATTCGATAATCTAGACTCACAGCAGAACGGCCATAAGGTGCCCGAGGCAGCAATAGACCCATGGAGTCAAGTCGGCTGGAGGACGATGTATTGGATCGGGACGCAATTTGTGTGGTCCATCGTCATTAGGTGGCCCTGAATGTTACAATTCACTATCAGTTTTTCGTCCGGTTCGAAAATCTTTAACTAACAGCAGAACGGCCATAAGGTGACCGAGGCAGCAATAGACCCATGGAGACAAGTCTGCTGGAGGACGATGTATTGAATCGGGACGCAATTTGAGTGTTCCATCGTCATTAGGAGGCCCTGACCGTTACAATTCACTATCAGTTTTTCGTCCGATTCGAAAATCTTTGACTCACAGCAGAACGGCCATAAGGTGCCCGAGGCAGCAATAGACCCATGGAGACAAGTCGGCTGGAGGACGATGTATTAAATCGGGACGCAATTTGACTGATCCATCGTCATTAGGTGGCCCTGAAAGTTACCATTCACTATCAGTTTTTCGTCCGATTCGAAAATCTTTGACTCACAGCAGAACGACCGTAAGGTGCCCGAGGCAGCAATAGACCCATGGAGACAAGTCTGCTGGAGGACGATGAATCGAATCGGGACGCAATTTGAGTGATCCATCGTCATTAGGTGGCCCTGAACGTTTCAATTCACTATCAGTTTTTCGTCCGATTCGAAAACCTTAGACTCACAGCAGAACGGCCATAACGTGCCCGAGGCTGCAATAGACCCATGGAGACAAGTCTGCTGGAGGACGATGTATTGAATCGGGACGCAATTTGAGTGATCCATCGTCATTAGGTGGCCCTGAACCTTACAATTCACTATCAGATTTTCGTCCGATTCGAAAATCTTTGACTCACAGCAGAACGGCCATAAGGTGCCCGAGGCAGCAATACACCCATGGAGACAAGTCTGCTGGGGGACGAGGTATTGAATCGGGACGCAATTTGAGTGTTCCATCGTCATTAGGAGGCCCTGAACGTTACAATTCACTATCAGTTTTTCGTCCGATTCGAAAATCTTTGACTCACAGCAGAACGGCCATAAGGTGCCCGGGGCAGAAATAGCCCCATGGAGACAAGTCTGCTGGAGGACGATGTGTTGAATTGGGACGCAATTTGAGTGATCTATCGACATTAGGTGGCCCTGAACGTTACAATTCACTATCAGTTTTTCGTCCGATTCGAAAACCTTTGACTCACAGCAGAACGGCCATAAGGTGCCCGGGGCAGCAATAGGCCCATGGAGACAAGTCTGCTGGAGGACGATGTATTGAATCGGGACGCAATTTGAGTGATCCATCGGCATTAGGTGGCCCTGAACGTTACAATTCACTATCAGTTTTTCGTCCGATTCGAAAATCTTTGACTCACAGCAGAACGGCCATAAGGTGCCCGAGGCAGCAATAGACCCATGGAGACAAGTCTGCTGGAGGACGATGTATTGAATCGGGACGCAATTTGAGTGATCCATCGTCATTAGGTGGCCCTGAACGTTACAATTCACTATCAGTTTTTCGTCCGATTCGAAAATCTTGGACTCACAGCAGAACGGCCATAACGTGCCCGAGGCAGCAATAGACTCATGGAGACAAGTCTGCTGGAGGACGAGGTATTGAATCGGGACGCAATTTGAGTGTTCCATCGTCATTAGGAGGCCCTGAACGTAACAATTCACTATCAGTTTTTCGTCCGATTCGAAAATCTTTGACTCACAGCAGAACGGTCATAAGGTGCCCGAGGCAGCAATAGACCCATGGAGACATGTCTGCTGGAGGACGATGTGTTGAATCGGGACGCAATTTGAGTGATCCATCGTCATTGGGTGGCCCTGAACGTTACAATTCACTATCAGTTTTTCGTCCGATTCGTAAATCTTTGACTCACAGCAGAACGGCCATAAGGTGCCCGAGGCGGCAATAGACCCATGGAGACAAGTCGGCTGGAGGACGATGTATTGAATCGGGACGCAATTTGAGTGTTCCATCGTCATTAGGAGGCCCTGAATGTTACAATTCACTATCAGTTTTTCGTTCCATTCGATAATCTAGACTCACAGCAGAACGGCCATAAGGTGCCCGAGGCAGCAATAGACCCATGGAGTCAAGTCGGCTGGAGGACGATGTATTGGATCGGGACGCAATTTGTGTGGTCCATCGTCATTAGGTGGCACTGAATGTTACAATTCACTATCAGTTTTTCGTCCGATTCGAAAATCTTTAACTAACAGCAGAACGGCCATAAGGTGACCGAGGCAGCAATAGACCCATGGAGACAAGTCTGCTGGAGGACGATGTATTGAATCGGGACGCAATTTGAGTGTTCCATCGTCATTAGGAGGCCCTGACCGTTACAATTCACTATCAGTATTTCGTCCGATTCGAAAATCTTTGACTCACAGCAGAACGGCCATAAGGTGCCCGAGGCAGCAATAGACCCATGGAGACAAGTCGGCTGGAGGACGATGTATTAAATCGGGACGCAATTTGACTGATCCATCGTCATTAGGTGGCCCTGAAAGTTACCATTCACTATCAGTTTTTCGTCCGATTCGAAAATCTTTGACTCACAGCAGAACGACCATAAGGTGCCGAGGCAGCAATAGACCCATGGAGACAAGTCTGCTGGAGGACGATGAATCGAATCGGGACGCAATTTGAGTGATCCATCGTCATTAGGTGGCCCTGAACGTTTCAATTCACTATCAGTTTTTCGTCCGATTCGAAAATCTTAGACTCACAGCAGAACGGCCATAACGTGCCCGAGGCAGCAATAGACCCATGGAGACAAGTCTGCTGGAGGACGATGTATTGAATCGGGACGCAATTTGAGTGATCCATCGTCATTAGGTGGCCCTGAACCTTACAATTCACTATCAGATTTTCGTCCGATTCGAAAATCTTTGACTCACAGCAGAACGGCCATAAGGTGCCCGAGGCAGCAATACACCCATGGAGACAAGTCTGCTGGGGGACGAGTTATTGAATCGGGACGCAATTTGAGTGTTCCATCGTCATTAGGAGGCCCTGAACGTTACAATTCACTATCAGTTTTTCGTCCGATTCGAAAATCTTTGACTCACAGCAGAACGGCCATAAGGTGCCCGGGGCAGCAATAGCCCCATGGAGACAAGTCTGCTGGAGGACGATCTGTTGAATTGGGACGCAATTTGAGTGATCTATCGTCATTAGGTGGCCCTGAAAGTTACAATTCACTATCAGTTTTTCGTCCGATTCGAAAACCTTTGACTCACAGCAGAACGGCCATAAGGTGCCCGGGGCAGCAATAGGCCCATGGAGACAAGTCTGCTGGAGGACGATGTATTGAATCGGGACGCAATTTGAGTGATCCATCGTCATTAGGTGGCCCTGAACGGTTACAATTCACTATCAGTTTTTCGTCCGATTCGAAAATCTTGGACTCACAGCAGAACGGCCATAAGGTGCCCGAGGCAGCAATAGACCCATGGAGACAAGTCTGCTGGAGGACGATGTATTGAATCGGGACGCAATTTGAGTGATCCATCGTCATTAGGTGGCCCTGAGCGTTACAATTCACTATCAGTTTTTCGTCCGATTCGAAAATCTTTGACTCACACTAGAACGGCCATAAGGTGCCCGAGGCAGCAATAGACCCATGGAGACAAGTCTGCTGGAGGACGAGGTGTTGAATCGGGACGCAATTTGAGTGATCCATCGTCATTAGGAGGCCCTGAACGTTACAATTCACTATCAGTTTTTCGTCCGATTCGAAAATCTTTGACTCACAGCAGAACGGCCATAAGGTGCCCGAGGCAGCAATAGACCCATTGAGACAAGTCTGCTGCAGGACGATGTGTTGAATCGGGACGCAATTTGAGTGATCCATCGTCATAGGAAGGCCCTGAACGTTATAATTCACTATCACTATTTCGTCCGATTCGTAAATCTTTGACTCACAGAAGAACGGCGATAAGGTGCCCGAGGCAGCAATAGACCCATGGAGACAAGTCTGCTGGAGGACGATGTATTGAATCGGGACGCAATTTGAGTGTTCCATCGTCATTAGGAGGCCCTGAATGTTACAATTAACTATCAGTTTTTCGTTCCATTCGATAATCTAGACTCACAGCAGAACGGCCATAAGGTGCCCGAGGCAGCAATAGACCCATGGAGTCAAGTCGGCTGGAGGACAATGTATTGGATCGGGACGCAATTTGTGTGGTCCATCGTCATTAGGAGGCCCTGACCGTTACAATTCACTATCAGTTTTTCGTCCGATTCGAAAATCTTTGACTCACAGCAGAACGGCCATAAGGTGCCCGAGGCAGCAATAGACCCATGGAGACAAGTCGGCTGGAGGACGATGTCTTAAATCGGGACGCAATTTGAGTGATCCATCGTCATTAGGTGGCCCTGAAGGTTACCATTCACTATCAGTTTTTCGTCCGATTCGAAAATCTTTGACTCACAGCAGAACGACCATAAGGTGCCCTAGGCAGCTATAGACCCATGGAGACAAGTCTGCTGGAGGACGATGAATCGAATCGGGACGCAATTTGAGTGATCCATCGTCATTAGGTGGCCCTGAACGTTACAATTCACTATCAGTTTTTCGTCCGATTCGAAAATCTTTGGCTCACAGCAGAACGGCCATAAGGTGCCCGAGGCAGCAATAGACCCATGGAGACAAGTCTGCTGGAGGACGAGGTATTGAATCGGGACGCAATTTGAGTGTTCCATCGTCATTAGGAGGCCCTGACCGTTACAATTCACTATCAGTTTTTCGTCCGATTCGAAAATCTTTGACTCACAGCACAACGGCCATAAGGTGCCCGAGGCAGCAATAGACCCATGGAGACAAGTCGGCTGGAGGACGATGTCTTAAATCGGGACGCAATTTGAGTGATCCATCGTCATTAGGTGGCCCTGAAGGTTACCATTCACTATCAGTTTTTCGTCCGATTCGAAAATCTTTGACTCACAGCAGAACGACCAAAAGGTGCCCGAGGCAGCTATAGACCCATGGAGACAAGTCTGCTGGAGGACGATGAATCGAATCGGGACGCAATTTGAGTGATCCATCGTCATTAGGTGGCCCTGAACGTTACAATTCACTATCAGTTTTTCGTCCGATTCGAAAGTCTTTGACTCACAGCAGAACGGCCATAAGGTGCCCGAGGCAGCAATAGACCCATGGAGACAAGTCTGCTGGAGGACGAGGTATTGAATCGGGACGCAATTTGAGGGTTCCATCGTCATTAGGAGGCCCTGAACGTTACAATTCACTATCAGTTTTTCGTCCGATTCGAAAATCTTTGACTCACAGCAGAACGGCCATTAAGGTGCCCGAGGCAGCAATAGCCCCATGGAGACAAGTCTGCTGGAGTACGATGTGTTGAATTGGGACGCAATTTGAGTGATCCATCGTCATTAGGTGGCCCTGAACGTTACAATTCACTATCAGTTTTTCGTCCGATTCGAAAACCTTTGACTCACAGCAGAACGGCCATAAGGTGCCCGGGGCAGCAATAGGCCCATGGAGACAAGTCTGCTGGAGGACGATGTATTGAATCGGGACGCAATTTGAGTGATCCATCGGCATTAGGTGGCCCTGAACGTTACAATTCACTATCAGTTTTTCGTCCGATTCGAAAATCTTTGACTCACAGCAGAACGGCCATAAGGTGCCCGAGGCAGCAATAGACCCATGGAGACAAGTCTGCTGGAGGACGATGTATTGAATCGGGACGCAATTTGAGTGTTCCATCGTCATTAGGAGGCCCTGAATGTTACAATTAACTATCAGTTTTTCGTCCGATTCGAAAGTCTTGGACTCACAGCAGAACGGCCATAACGTGCCCGAGGCAGCAATAGACCCATGGAGACAAGTCTGCTGGAGGACGATGTATTGAATCGGGACGCAATTTGAGTGATCCATCGTCATTAGGTGGCCCTGAGCGTTACAATTCAATATCAGTTTTTCGTCCGATTCGAAAATCTTTGACTCACACCAGAACGGCCATAAGGTGCCGGAGGAAGCAATTGACCCATGGAGACAAGTCTGCTGGAGGACGAGGTATTGAATCGGGACGCAATTTGAGTGTTCCATCGTCATTAGGAGGCCCTGAACGTTACAATTCACTATCAGTTTTTCGTCCGATTCGAAAATCTTTGACTCACAGCAGAACGGTCATAAGGTGCCCGAGGCAGCAATAGACCCATGGAGACATGTCTGCTGGAGGACGATGTGTTGAATCGGGACGCAATTTGAGTGATCCATCGTCATTGGGTGGCCCTGAACGTTACAATTCACTATCAGTTTTTCGTCCGATTCGTAAATCTTTGACTCACAGCAGAACGGCCATAAGGTGCCCGAGGCAGCAATAGACCCATGGAGACAAGTCGGCTGGAGGACGATGTATTGAATCGGGACGCAATTTGAGTGTTCCATCGTCATTAGGAGGCCTTGAATGTTACAATTAACTATCAGTTTTTCGTCCCATTCGATAATCTAGACTCACAGCAGAACGGCCATAAGGTGCCCGAGGCAGCAATAGACCCATGGAGACAAGTCTGCTGGAGGACGAGGTATTGAATCGGGACGCAATTTGAGTGTTCCATCGTCATTAGGAGGCCCTGAACGTTACAATTCACTATCAGTTTTTCGTCCGATTCGAAAATCTTTGACTCACAGCAGAACGGTCATAAGGTGCCCGAGGCAGCAATAGACCCATGGAGACATGTCTGCTGGAGGACGATGTGTTGAATCGGGACGCAATTTGAGTGATCCATCGTCATTGGGTGGCCCTGAATGTTACAATTCACTATCAGTTTTTCGTCCGATTCGTAAATCTTTGACTCACAGCAGAACGGCCATAAGGTGCCCGAGGCAGCAATAGACCCATGGAGACAAGTCGGCTGGAGGACGATGTATTGAATCGGGACGCAATTTGAGTGTTCCATCGTCATTAGGAGGCCTTGAATGTTACAATTAACTATCAGTTTTTCGTTCCATTCGATAATCTAGACTCACAGCAGAACGGCCATAAGGTGCCCGAGGCAGCAATAGACCCATGGAGTCAAGTCGGCTGGAGGACGATGTATTGGATCGGGACGCAATTTGTGTGGTCCATCGTCATTAGGTGGCCCTGAATGTTACAATTCACTATCAGTTTTTCGTCCGGTTCGAAAATCTTTAACTAACAGCAGAACGGCCATAAGGTGACCGAGGCAGCAATAGACCCATGGAGACAAGTCTGCTGGAGGACGATGTATTGAATCGGGACGCAATTTGAGTGTTCCATCGTCATTAGGAGGCCCTGACCGTTACAATTCACTATCAGTTTTTCGTCCGATTCGAAAATCTTTGACTCACAGCAGAACGGCCATAAGGTGCCCGAGGCAGCAATAGACCCATGGAGACAAGTCGGCTGGAGGACGATGTATTAAATCGGGACGCAATTTGACTGATCCATCGTCATTAGGTGGCCCTGAAAGTTACCATTCACTATCAGTTTTTCGTCCGATTCGAAAAGCTTTGACTCACAGCAGAACGACCGTAAGGTGCCCGAGGCAGCAATAGACCCATGGAGACAAGTCTGCTGGAGGACGATGAATCGAATCGGGACGCAATTTGAGTGATCCATCGTCATTAGGTGGCCCTGAACGTTTCAATTCACTATCAGTTTTTCGTCCGATTCGAAAACCTTAGACTCACAGCAGAACGGCCATAACGTGCCCGAGGCTGCAATAGACCCATGGAGACAAGTCTGCTGGAGGACGATGTATTGAATCGGGACGCAATTTGAGTGATCCATCGTCATTAGGTGGCCCTGAACCTTACAATTCACTATCAGATTTTCGTCCGATTCGAAAATCTTTGACTCACAGCAGAACGGCCATAAGGTGCCCGAGGCAGCAATACACCCATGGAGACAAGTCTGCTGGGGGACGAGGTATTGAATCGGGACGCAATTTGAGTGTTCCATCGTCATTAGGAGGCCCTGAACGTTACAATTCACTATCAGTTTTTCGTCCGATTCGAAAATCTTTGACTCACAGCAGAACGGCCATAAGGTGCCCGGGGCAGAAATAGCCCCATGGAGACAAGTCTGCTGGAGGACGATGTGTTGAATTGGGACGCAATTTGAGTGATCTATCGACATTAGGTGGCCCTGAACGTTACAATTCACTATCAGTTTTTCGTCCGATTCGAAAACCTTTGACTCACAGCAGAACGGCCATAAGGTGCCCGGGGCAGCAATAGGCCCATGGAGACAAGTCTGCTGGAGGACGATGTATTGAATCGGGACGCAATTTGAGTGATCCATCGGCATTAGGTGGCCCTGAACGTTACAATTCACTATCAGTTTTTCGTCCGATTCGAAAATCTTTGACTCACAGCAGAACGGCCATAAGGTGCCCGAGGCAGCAATAGACCCATGGAGACAAGTCTGCTGGAGGACGATGTATTGAATCGGGACGCAATTTGAGTGATCCATCGTCATTAGGTGGCCCTGAACGTTACAATTCACTATCAGTTTTTCGTCCGATTCGAAAATCTTGGACTCACAGCAGAACGGCCATAACGTGCCCGAGGCAGCAATAGACTCATGGAGACAAGTCTGCTGGAGGACGAGGTATTGAATCGGGACGCAATTTGAGTGTTCCATCGTCATTAGGAGGCCCTGAACGTAACAATTCACTATCAGTTTTTCGTCCGATTCGAAAATCTTTGACTCACAGCAGAACGGTCATAAGGTGCCCGAGGCAGCAATAGACCCATGGAGACATGTCTGCTGGAGGACGATGTGTTGAATCGGGACGCAATTTGAGTGATCCATCGTCATTGGGTGGCCCTGAACGTTACAATTCACTATCAGTTTTTCGTCCGATTCGTAAATCTTTGACTCACAGCAGAACGGCCATAAGGTGCCCGAGGCGGCAATAGACCCATGGAGACAAGTCGGCTGGAGGACGATGTATTGAATCGGGACGCAATTTGAGTGTTCCATCGTCATTAGGAGGCCCTGAATGTTACAATTCACTATCAGTTTTTCGTTCCATTCGATAATCTAGACTCACAGCAGAACGGCCATAAGGTGCCCGAGGCAGCAATAGACCCATGGAGTCAAGTCGGCTGGAGGACGATGTATTGGATCGGGACGCAATTTGTGTGGTCCATCGTCATTAGGTGGCACTGAATGTTACAATTCACTATCAGTTTTTCGTCCGATTCGAAAATCTTTAACTAACAGCAGAACGGCCATAAGGTGACCGAGGCAGCAATAGACCCATGGAGACAAGTCTGCTGGAGGACGATGTATTGAATCGGGACGCAATTTGAGTGTTCCATCGTCATTAGGAGGCCCTGACCGTTACAATTCACTATCAGTATTTCGTCCGATTCGAAAATCTTTGACTCACAGCAGAACGGCCATAAGGTGCCCGAGGCAGCAATAGACCCATGGAGACAAGTCGGCTGGAGGACGATGTATTAAATCGGGACGCAATTTGACTGATCCATCGTCATTAGGTGGCCCTGAAAGTTACCATTCACTATCAGTTTTTCGTCCGATTCGAAAATCTTTGACTCACAGCAGAACGACCATAAGGTGCCGAGGCAGCAATAGACCCATGGAGACAAGTCTGCTGGAGGACGATGAATCGAATCGGGACGCAATTTGAGTGATCCATCGTCATTAGGTGGCCCTGAACGTTTCAATTCACTATCAGTTTTTCGTCCGATTCGAAAATCTTAGACTCACAGCAGAACGGCCATAACGTGCCCGAGGCAGCAATAGACCCATGGAGACAAGTCTGCTGGAGGACGATGTATTGAATCGGGACGCAATTTGAGTGATCCATCGTCATTAGGTGGCCCTGAACCTTACAATTCACTATCAGATTTTCGTCCGATTCGAAAATCTTTGACTCACAGCAGAACGGCCATAAGGTGCCCGAGGCAGCAATACACCCATGGAGACAAGTCTGCTGGGGGACGAGTTATTGAATCGGGACGCAATTTGAGTGTTCCATCGTCATTAGGAGGCCCTGAACGTTACAATTCACTATCAGTTTTTCGTCCGATTCGAAAATCTTTGACTCACAGCAGAACGGCCATAAGGTGCCCGGGGCAGCAATAGCCCCATGGAGACAAGTCTGCTGGAGGACGATCTGTTGAATTGGGACGCAATTTGAGTGATCTATCGTCATTAGGTGGCCCTGAAAGTTACAATTCACTATCAGTTTTTCGTCCGATTCGAAAACCTTTGACTCACAGCAGAACGGCCATAAGGTGCCCGGGGCAGCAATAGGCCCATGGAGACAAGTCTGCTGGAGGACGATGTATTGAATCGGGACGCAATTTGAGTGATCCATCGTCATTAGGTGGCCCTGAACGGTTACAATTCACTATCAGTTTTTCGTCCGATTCGAAAATCTTGGACTCACAGCAGAACGGCCATAAGGTGCCCGAGGCAGCAATAGACCCATGGAGACAAGTCTGCTGGAGGACGATGTATTGAATCGGGACGCAATTTGAGTGATCCATCGTCATTAGGTGGCCCTGAGCGTTACAATTCACTATCAGTTTTTCGTCCGATTCGAAAATCTTTGACTCACACTAGAACGGCCATAAGGTGCCCGAGGCAGCAATAGACCCATGGAGACAAGTCTGCTGGAGGACGAGGTGTTGAATCGGGACGCAATTTGAGTGATCCATCGTCATTAGGAGGCCCTGAACGTTACAATTCACTATCAGTTTTTCGTCCGATTCGAAAATCTTTGACTCACAGCAGAACGGCCATAAGGTGCCCGAGGCAGCAATAGACCCATTGAGACAAGTCTGCTGCAGGACGATGTGTTGAATCGGGACGCAATTTGAGTGATCCATCGTCATAGGAAGGCCCTGAACGTTATAATTCACTATCACTATTTCGTCCGATTCGTAAATCTTTGACTCACAGAAGAACGGCGATAAGGTGCCCGAGGCAGCAATAGACCCATGGAGACAAGTCTGCTGGAGGACGATGTATTGAATCGGGACGCAATTTGAGTGTTCCATCGTCATTAGGAGGCCCTGAATGTTACAATTAACTATCAGTTTTTCGTTCCATTCGATAATCTAGACTCACAGCAGAACGGCCATAAGGTGCCCGAGGCAGCAATAGACCCATGGAGTCAAGTCGGCTGGAGGACAATGTATTGGATCGGGACGCAATTTGTGTGGTCCATCGTCATTAGGAGGCCCTGACCGTTACAATTCACTATCAGTTTTTCGTCCGATTCGAAAATCTTTGACTCACAGCAGAACGGCCATAAGGTGCCCGAGGCAGCAATAGACCCATGGAGACAAGTCGGCTGGAGGACGATGTCTTAAATCGGGACGCAATTTGAGTGATCCATCGTCATTAGGTGGCCCTGAAGGTTACCATTCACTATCAGTTTTTCGTCCGATTCGAAAATCTTTGACTCACAGCAGAACGACCATAAGGTGCCCTAGGCAGCTATAGACCCATGGAGACAAGTCTGCTGGAGGACGATGAATCGAATCGGGACGCAATTTGAGTGATCCATCGTCATTAGGTGGCCCTGAACGTTACAATTCACTATCAGTTTTTCGTCCGATTCGAAAATCTTTGGCTCACAGCAGAACGGCCATAAGGTGCCCGAGGCAGCAATAGACCCATGGAGACAAGTCTGCTGGAGGACGAGGTATTGAATCGGGACGCAATTTGAGTGTTCCATCGTCATTAGGAGGCCCTGACCGTTACAATTCACTATCAGTTTTTCGTCCGATTCGAAAATCTTTGACTCACAGCACAACGGCCATAAGGTGCCCGAGGCAGCAATAGACCCATGGAGACAAGTCGGCTGGAGGACGATGTCTTAAATCGGGACGCAATTTGAGTGATCCATCGTCATTAGGTGGCCCTGAAGGTTACCATTCACTATCAGTTTTTCGTCCGATTCGAAAATCTTTGACTCACAGCAGAACGACCAAAAGGTGCCCGAGGCAGCTATAGACCCATGGAGACAAGTCTGCTGGAGGACGATGAATCGAATCGGGACGCAATTTGAGTGATCCATCGTCATTAGGTGGCCCTGAACGTTACAATTCACTATCAGTTTTTCGTCCGATTCGAAAGTCTTTGACTCACAGCAGAACGGCCATAAGGTGCCCGAGGCAGCAATAGACCCATGGAGACAAGTCTGCTGGAGGACGAGGTATTGAATCGGGACGCAATTTGAGGGTTCCATCGTCATTAGGAGGCCCTGAACGTTACAATTCACTATCAGTTTTTCGTCCGATTCGAAAATCTTTGACTCACAGCAGAACGGCCATTAAGGTGCCCGAGGCAGCAATAGCCCCATGGAGACAAGTCTGCTGGAGTACGATGTGTTGAATTGGGACGCAATTTGAGTGATCCATCGTCATTAGGTGGCCCTGAACGTTACAATTCACTATCAGTTTTTCGTCCGATTCGAAAACCTTTGACTCACAGCAGAACGGCCATAAGGTGCCCGGGGCAGCAATAGGCCCATGGAGACAAGTCTGCTGGAGGACGATGTATTGAATCGGGACGCAATTTGAGTGATCCATCGGCATTAGGTGGCCCTGAACGTTACAATTCACTATCAGTTTTTCGTCCGATTCGAAAATCTTTGACTCACAGCAGAACGGCCATAAGGTGCCCGAGGCAGCAATAGACCCATGGAGACAAGTCTGCTGGAGGACGATGTATTGAATCGGGACGCAATTTGAGTGTTCCATCGTCATTAGGAGGCCCTGAATGTTACAATTAACTATCAGTTTTTCGTCCCATTCGATAATCTAGACTCACAGCAGAACGGCCATAAGGTGCCCGAGGCAGCAATAGACCCATGGAGTCAAGTCGGCTGGAGGACGATGTATTGGATCGGGACGCAATTTGTGTGGTCCATCGTCATTAGGTGGCACTGAATGTTACAATTCACTATCAGTTTTTCGTCCGATTCGAAAATCTTTGACTCACAGCAGAACGGCCATAAGGTGCCCGAGGCAGCAATAGACCCATGGAGACAAGTCGGCTGGAGGACGATGTATTAAATCGGGACGCAATTTGAGTTATCCATCGTCATTAGGTGGCCCTGAAAGTTACAATTCACTATCAGTTTTTCGTCCGATTCGAAAATCTTTGACTCACAGCAGAACGACCATAAGGTGCCCGAGGCAGCAATAGACCCATGGAGACAAGTCGGCTGGAGGACGATGTATTGAATCGGGACGCAATTTGAGTGTTCCATCGTCATTAGGAGTCCCTGAATGTTACAATTAACCATCAGTTTTTCGTCCCATTCGATAATCTAGACTCACGGGAGAACGACCATAAGGTGCCCGAGGCAGCAATAGACCCATGGAGACAAGTCTGCTGGAGGACGATGTATTGAATCGGGACGCAATTTGAGTGATCCATCGTCATTAGGTGGCCCTGAGCGTTACAATTCACTATCAGTTTTTCGTCCGATTCGAAAATCTTTGACTCACAGCAGAACGGCCATAAGGTGCCCGAGGCAGCAATAGACCCATGGAGACAAGTCTGCTGGAGGACGAGGTATTGAATCGGGACGCAATTTGAGTGTTCCATCGTCATTAGGAGGCCCTGAACGTTACAATTCACTATCAGTTTTTCGTCCGATTCGAAAATCTTTGACTTACAGCAGAACGGCCATAAGGTGCCCGAGGCAGCAATAGCCCCATGGAGACAAGTCTGCTGGAGGACGATGTGTTGAATCGGGACGCAATTTGAGTGATCCATCGTCATTAATTGGCCCTGAACGTTACAATTCACTATCAGTTTTTCGTCCGATTCGAAAACCTTTGAGTCACAGCAGAACGGCCATAAGGTGCTCGGGGCAGCAATAGGCCCATGGAGACAAGTCTGCTGGAGGACGATGTATTGAATCGGGACGCAATTTGAGTGATCCATCGGCATTAGGTGGCCCTGAACGTTACAATTCACTATCAGTTTTCCGTCCGATTCGAAAATCTTTGACTCACAGCAGAACGGCCATAAGGTGCCCGAGGCAGCAATAGACCCATGGAGACAAGTCTGCTGGAGGACGATGTATTGAATCGGGACGCAATTTGAGTGTTCCATCGTCATTAGGAGGCCCTGAATGTTACAATTAACTATCAGTTTTTCGTCCCATTCGATAATCTAGACTCACAGCAGAACGGCCATAAGGTGCCCGAGGCAGCAATAGACCCATGGAGTCAAGTCGGCTGGAGGACGATGTATTGGATCGGGACGCAATTTGTGTGGTCCATCGTCATTAGGTGGCACTGAATGTTACAATTCACTATCAGTTTTTCGTCCGATTCGAAAATCTTTGACTCACAGCAGATCGGCCATAAGGTGACCGAGGCAGCAATAGACTCATGGAGACAAGTCTGCTGGAGGACGATGTATTGAATCGGGACGCAATTTGAGTGTTCCATCGTCATTAGGAGGCCCTGACCGTTACAATTCACTATCAGTTTTTCGTCCGATTCGAAAATCTTTGACTCACAGCAGAACGGTCATAAGGTGCCCGAGGCAGCAATAGACCCATGGAGACAAGTCGGCTGGAGGACGATGTATTAAATCGGGACGCAATTTGAGTGATCCATCGTCATTAGGTGGCCCTGAAAGTTACAATTCACTATCAGTTTTTCGTCCGATTCGAAAATCTTTGACTCACAGCAGAACGACCATAAGGTGCCCGAGGCAGCAATAGACCCATGGAGACAAGTCGGCTGGAGGACGATGTATTGAATCGGGACGCAATTTGAGTGTTCCATCGTCATTAGGAGTCCCTGAATGTTACAATTAACCATCAGTTTTTCGTCCCATTCGATAATCTAGACTCACGGGAGAACGACCATAAGGTGCCCGAGGTAGCAATAGCCCCATGGAGACAAGTCTGCTGGAGGACGATGTATTGAATCGGGACGCAATTTGAGTGATCCATCGTCATTAGGTGGCCCTGAGCGTTACAATTCACTATCAGTTTTTCGTTCGATTCGAAAATCTTTGACTCACAGCAGAACGGCCATAAGGTGCCCGAGGCAGCAATAGACCCATGGAGACAAGTCTGCTGGAGGACGAGGTATTGAATCGGGACGCAATTTGAGTGTTCCATCGTCGTTAGGAGGCCCTGAACGTTACAATTCACTATCAGTTTTTCGTCCGATTCGAAAATCTTTGACACTCAGCAGAACGGCCATAAGGTGCCCGAGGCAGCAATAGACCCATGGAGTCAAGTCGGCTGGAGGACGATGTATTGGATCGGGACGCAATTTGTGTGGTCCATCGTCATTAGGTGGCACTGAATGTTACAATTCACTATCAGTTTTTCGTCCGATTCGAAAATCTTTGACTAACAGCAGAACGGCTATAAGGTGACCGAGGCAGCAATAGACCCATGGAGACAAGTCAGCTGGAGGACGATGTATTAAATCGGGACGCAATTTGAGTGTTCCATCGTCATTAGGAGGCCCGGAAAGTTACAATTCACAATCAGTTTTTCGTCCGATTCGAAAATCTTTGGCTCTCAGCAGAACGACCATAAGGTGCCCGAGGCAGCAATAGACCCATGGAGACAAGTCTGCTGGAGGACGATGTATTGAATCGGGACGCAATTTGAGTGATCCATCGTCATTAGGTGGCCCTGAGCGTTACAATTCACTATCAGTTTTTCGTCCGATTCGAAAATCTTTGACTCACAGCAGAACGGCCATAGGGTGCCCGAGGCAGCAATAGACCCATGGAGTCAAGTCGGCTGGAGGACGATGTATTGGATCGGGACGCAATTTGTGTGGTCCATCGTCATTAGGTGGCACTGAATGTTACAATTCACTATCAGTTTTTCGTCCGATTCGAAAATCTTTGACTAACAGCAGAACGGCTATAAGGTGACCGAGGCAGCAATAGACCCATGGAGACAAGTCGGCTGGAGGACGATGTATTAAATCGGGACGCAATTTGAGTGTTCCATCGTCATTAGGAGGCCCGGAAAGTTACAATTCACTATCAGTTTTTCGTCCGATTCGAAAATCTTTGACTCACAGCAGAACGACCATAAGGTGCCCGAGGCAGCAATAGACCCATGGAGACAAGTCGGCTGGAGGACGATGTATTGAATCGGGACGCAATTTGAGTGTTCCATCGTCATTAGGAGGCCCTGAATGTTACAATTAACCATCAGTTTTTCGTCCCATTCGATAATCTAGACTCACGGGAGAACGACCATAAGGTGCCCGAGGCAGCAATAGACCCATGGAGACAAGTCTGCTGGAGGACGATGTATTGAATCGGGACGCAATTTGTGTGATCCATCGTCATTAGTTGGCCCTGAACGTTACAATTCACTATCAGTTTGTCGTCCGATTCGAAAATCTTTGACTCACAGCAGAACGCCCATGAGGTGCCCGAGGCAGCAATAGACCCATGGAGATAAGTCTGCTGGAGGACGAGGTATTGAATCGGGTCGCAATTTGAGTGTTCGATCGTCAGTAAGAGGCCCTGAACGTTACAATTCACTATCAGTTTTTCGTCCGATTCGAAAATCTTTGACTCACAGCAGAACGGCCATAAGGTGCCCGAGGCAGCAATAGACCCATGGAAACAAGTCTGCTGGAGGACGATGTATTGAATCGGGACGCATTTTGAGTGATCCATCGGCATTAGGTGGCCCTGAACGTTACAATTCACTATCAGTTTTTCGTCCGATTCGAAAATCTTGGACTCACAGCAGAACGGCCATAAGGTGCCCGAGGCAGCAATAGACCCATGGAGACAAGTCTGCTGGAGGACGATGTATTGAATCGGGACGCAATTTGAGTGATCCATCGTCATTAGGTGGCCCTGAACCTTACAATTCACTATCAGTTTTTCGTCCGATTCGAAAATCTTTGACTCACCGCAGAACGGCCATAAGGTGCCCGAGGCAGCAATAGTCCCATGGAGACAAGTCTGCTGGAGGACGATGTATTGAATCGGGACGCAATTTGAGTGATCCATCGTCATTAGGTGGCCCTGAGCGTTACAATTCACTATCAGTTTTTCGTTCGATTCGAAAATCTTTGACTCACAGCAGAACGGCCATAAGGTGCCCGAGGCAGCAATAGACCCATGGAGACAAGTCTGCTGGAGGACGAGGTATTGAATCGGGACGCAATTTGAGTGTTCCATCGTCGTTAGGAGGCCCTGAACGTTACAATTCACTATCAGTTTTTCGTCCGATTCGAAAATCTTTGACACTCAGCAGAACGGCCATAAGGTGCCCGAGGCAGCAATAGACCCATGGAGTCAAGTCGGCTGGAGGACGATGTATTGGATCGGGACGCAATTTGTGTGGTCCATCGTCATTAGGTGGCACTGAATGTTACAATTCACTATCAGTTTTTCGTCCGATTCGAAAATCTTTGACTAACAGCAGAACGGCTATAAGGTGACCGAGGCAGCAATAGACCCATGGAGACAAGTCAGCTGGAGGACGATGTATTAAATCGGGACGCAATTTGAGTGTTCCATCGTCATTAGGAGGCCCGGAAAGTTACAATTCACAATCAGTTTTTCGTCCGATTCGAAAATCTTTGGCTCTCAGCAGAACGACCATAAGGTGCCCGAGGCAGCAATAGACCCATGGAGACAAGTCTGCTGGAGGACGATGTATTGAATCGGGACGCAATTTGAGTGATCCATCGTCATTAGGTGGCCCTGAGCGTTACAATTCACTATCAGTTTTTCGTCCGATTCGAAAATCTTTGACTCACAGCAGAACGGCCATAGGGTGCCCGAGGCAGCAATAGACCCATGGAGTCAAGTCGGCTGGAGGACGATGTATTGGATCGGGACGCAATTTGTGTGGTCCATCGTCATTAGGTGGCACTGAATGTTACAATTCACTATCAGTTTTTCGTCCGATTCGAAAATCTTTGACTAACAGCAGAACGGCTATAAGGTGACCGAGGCAGCAATAGACCCATGGAGACAAGTCGGCTGGAGGACGATGTATTAAATCGGGACGCAATTTGAGTGTTCCATCGTCATTAGGAGGCCCGGAAAGTTACAATTCACTATCAGTTTTTCGTCCGATTCGAAAATCTTTGACTCACAGCAGAACGACCATAAGGTGCCCGAGGCAGCAATAGACCCATGGAGACAAGTCGGCTGGAGGACGATGTATTGAATCGGGACGCAATTTGAGTGTTCCATCGTCATTAGGAGGCCCTGAATGTTACAATTAACCATCAGTTTTTCGTCCCATTCGATAATCTAGACTCACGGGAGAACGACCATAAGGTGCCCGAGGCAGCAATAGACCCATGGAGACAAGTCTGCTGGAGGACGATGTATTGAATCGGGACGCAATTTGTGTGATCCATCGTCATTAGTTGGCCCTGAACGTTACAATTCACTATCAGTTTGTCGTCCGATTCGAAAATCTTTGACTCACAGCAGAACGCCCATGAGGTGCCCGAGGCAGCAATAGACCCATGGAGATAAGTCTGCTGGAGGACGAGGTATTGAATCGGGTCGCAATTTGAGTGTTCGATCGTCAGTTAGAGGCCCTGAACGTTACAATTCACTATCAGTTTTTCGTCCGATTCGAAAATCTTTGACTCACAGCAGAACGGCCATAAGGTGCCCGAGGCAGCAATAGACCCATGGAAACAAGTCTGCTGGAGGACGATGTATTGAATCGGGACGTATTTTGAGTGATCCATCGGCATTAGGTGGCCCTGAACGTTACAATTCACTATCAGTTTTTCGTCCGATTCGAAAATCTTGGACTCACAGCAGAACGGCCATAAGGTGCCCGAGGCAGCAATAGACCCATGGAGACAAGTCTGCTGGAGGACGATGTATTGAATCGGGACGCAATTTGAGTGATCCATCGTCATTAGGTGGCCCTGAACCTTACAATTCACTATCAGTTTTTCGTCCGATTCGAAAATCTTTGACTCACCGCAGAACGGCCATAAGGTGCCCGAGGCAGCAATAGTCCCATGGAGACAAGTCTGCTGGAGGACGAGGTATCGAATCGGGACGCGATTTGAGTGTTCCATCGTCATTAGGAGGCCCTGAACGTTACAATTCACTATCAGTTTTTCGTCCGATTCGAAAATGTTTGACTCACAGCAGAACGGAAATAAGTTGCCTGAGGCAGCAATAGACCCATGGAGACAAGTCTGCTGGAGGACGAGGTATTGAATCGGGACGCAATTTGAGTGTTCCATCGTCATTAGGAGGCCCTGAACGTTACAATTCACTATCAGTTTTTCGTCCGATTCGAAAATCTTTGACTCACAGCAGAACGGCCATAAGGTGCCCGAGGCGGCAATAGAAACATGGAGACAAGTCTGCTGGAGGACGATGTGTTGAATCGGGACGCAATTTGAGTGATCCATCGTCATTAGGTGGCCCTGAACGTTACAATTCACTATCAGTTTTTCGTCCGATTCGAAATCCTTTGACTCACAGCAGAACGGCCATAAGGTGCCCGGGGCAGCAATAGGCCCATGGAGACAAGTCTGCTGGAGGACGATGTATTGAATCGGGACGCAATTTGAGTGTTCCATCGTCATTAGGAGGCCCTGAATGTTACAATTAACTATCAGTTTTTCGTCCCATTCGATATTCTAGACTCACAGCAGAACGGCCATAAGGTGCCCGAGGCAGCAATAGACCCATGGAGTCAAGTCGGCTGGAGGACGATGTATTGGATCGGGACGCAATTTGTGTGGTCCATCGTCATTAGGTGGCACTGAATGTTACAATTCACTATCAGTTTTTCGTCCGATTCGAAAATCTTTGACTAACAGCAGAACGGCAATAAGGTGACCGAGGCAGCAATAGACTCATGGAGACAAGTCTGCTGGAGGACGATGTATTGAATCGGGACGCAATTTGAGTGTTCCATCGTCATTAGGAGGCCCTGACCGTTACAATTCACTATCAGTTTTTCGTCCGATTCGAAAGTCTTTGACTCACAGCAGAACGGCCATAAGGTGCCCGAGGCAGCAATAGACCCATGAAGACAAGTCGGCTGGAGGACGATGTATAAAATCGGGACGCAATTTGAGTGATCCATCGTCATTAGGTGGCCCTGAAAGTTACAATTCACTATCAGTTTTTCGTCCGATGCGAAAATCTTTGACTCACAGCAGAACGACCATAAGGTGCCCGAGGCAGCAATAGACCCATGGAGACAAGTCGGCTGGAGGACGATGTATTGAATCGGGACGCAATTTGAGTGTTCCATCGTCATTAGGAGGCCCTGAATGTTACAATTAACCATCAGTTTTTCGTCCCATTCGATAATCTAGACTCACGGGAGAACGACCATAAGGTGCCCGAGGCAGCAATAGACCCATGGAGACAAGTCTGCTGGATGACGATGTATTGAATCGGGACGCAATTTGAGCGATCCATCGTCATTAGGTGGCCCTGAACGTTACATTTCACTATCAGTTTTTCGTCCGATTCGAAAATCTTAGACTCACAGCATAACGGCCATAAGGTGCCCGAGGCAGCAATAGACCCATAGAGACATTTCTGTTGGAGGACGAGGTATTGAATCGGAACGCAATTTGAGTGTTCCATCGTCATTAGGAGGCCCTGAACGTTACAATTCACTATCAGTTTTTTGTCCGATTTGAAAATCTTTGACTAACAGCAGAACGGCCATAAGGTGCCCGAGGCAGCAATAGACCCATGGAGACAAGTCCGCTGGAGGACCATGTATTGAATCGGGACGCAAGTTGAGTGTTCCGTCGTCATTAGGAGGCCCCGAACGTTACAATTCACTATCAGGTTTTCGTCCGATTCGAAAATCTTTGACTCACAGCAGAACGGCCATAACGTGCCCGAGCCAGCAATAGACCCATGGAGACAAGTCGGCTGGAGGACGATGTATTGAATCGGGACGCAATTTGAGTGTTCCATCGTCATTAGGAGGCCTGAACGGTACAATTAACTATCAGTTTTGCGTTCGATTCGAAAATGTAGACTCACAGGAAAACGACATTAAGGTGCCATAGGCTGCAATACACCCTTGGAGACAAGTCAGCTGGAGGACGATTTATTGAATCGCGACGCAATTTGAGTGTTCCATCGTCATTAGGAGGCCCTGAACGTTACAACTAACCATCAGTTTCTCATCGGATTAAAAAAACTAGACTCACAGGAGACTGATCATAAGGTGCCAGAGGCAGCAATATCCCCTTGGAGACAAGTCGGCTGGAGGACGATGTTTTGAATCGCGATGCAATTTGAGTTTTCCATCATCATTAGGAGGCCCTGAACATTACAATTAACTATCAGTTTTGGGTCCGATTCGAAAATCTAGACTCACAGGTACTGAATATAAGGTGCCCGAGGCAGCAATACCCCCTTGGAGACAAGTTGGCTGGAGGACGATGTGTTGAATCGCGATGCAATTTGAGTTTTCCATCGTGATTAGAAGACCCTGAACGTTATAATTAACTATCAGTTTTGCGTCGGATTCGAAAATCTAGACTCACTGTAAACGGACAATAAGGTGCCCGAAGCAGCAATATCCCCTTGGAGACAAGTTGGCTGGAGGACGATTTATTGATTCGCACATGCAATTTGAGTGATCCATCGTCATTAGGAGGCCCTGAACGTTACAATTAGCCATCAGTTTTGCGTCGGATTCGAAAATCTAGACTCACAGGAGAAGGACCATAAGGTGCCCGAGGCAGCAATATCCCCTAGGAGACAAGTCGGCTGGAGGACGATTTATTGAATCGCGATGCAATTTGAGTGTTCCATCGTCATTAGGAGGCCCTGAACGTTACAATTAACCATCAGTTTTGCGTCGAATTCGAAAATCTAGACTCACAGGAGACGGACCATAAGGTGCCCGAGGCAGCAATATCCCCTTGTAGACAAGTCGGCTGGAGGACGATGTATTGAATCGCGACGCAATTTGAGTGTTCCATCGTCATTAGGAGGCCCTGAACGTTACAATTAACCATCAGTTTTGCGTCGGATTCGAAAATCTAGACTCACAGGAGACGGACCATAAGGTGGCCGAGGCAGCAATATCCCCTTCTAGACAAGTCGGCTGGAGGACGATTTATTGAATCGCGACGCGATTTGAATGTTCCATCGTCATTAGGAAGCCCTGAATGTTACAATTAATCATCACGTTTGCGTCGGATTCGAAAATCTAGACTCACAGGAGACGGACCATAAGGTGCCCGTGGCAGCAATATCCCCTTGGAGACAAGTCGGCTGGAGGACGATTTATTGAATCGCGACTCAATTTGAGTGTTCCATCGTCATTAGGAGGCCCTGAACGTTACAATTAACCAACAGTTTTGAGTCGGATTCGAAAATCTAGACTCACATGAGAACGACCATAAGGTGCCACAGGCAGCAATATCCCCTTGGAGACAAGTCGGCTGGAGGACGATGTATTGAATCGCGATGCAATATGTGTTTTCCATCGTCATTAGGAGGCCCTGAACATTACAATTCACTATCAGTTTTTCGTCCGATTCGAAAATCTTAGACTCACAGCATAACGGCCATAAGGTGCCCGAGGCAGCAATAGACCCATAGAGACAAGTCTGTTGGAGGACGAGGTATTGAATCGGGACGCAATTTGAGTCTTCCATCGTCATTAGGAGGCCCTGAACGTTACAATTCACTATCAGTTTTTTGTCCGATTTGAAAATCTTTGACTAACAGCAGAACGGCCATAAGGTGCCCGAGGCAGCAATAGACCCATGGAGACAAGTCCGCTGGAGGACCATGTATTGAATCGGGACGCAATTTGAGTGTTCCGTCGTCATTAGGAGGCCCCGAACGTTACAATTCACTATCAGGTTTTCGTCCGATTCGAAAATCTTTGACTCACAGCAGAACGGCCATAAGGTGCCCGAGCCAGCAATAGACCCATGGAGACAAGTCGGCTGGAGGACGATGTATTGAATCGCGATGCAATTTGAGTTTTCCATCGTCATTAGGAGGCCCTGAACGTTACAATTAACTATCAGTTATGCGTCCGATTCGAAAATCTAGACTCACAGGAGAACGACCATAAGGTGCCATGGGCAGCAATAGACCCTTTGAGACATGTCGGCTGGAGGACGATGTATTGAATCGCGTCTCAATTTGAGTGTTCCACCGGCATTAGGAGGCCCTGAACGGTACAATTAACCAACAGTTTTGAGTCGGATTCGAAAATCTAGACTCACAGGAGAACAACCATAAGGTGCCACAGGCAGCAATATCCCCTTGGAGACAAGTCGGCTGGAGGACGATGTATTGAATCGCGATGCAATATGAGTTTTCCATCGTCATTAGGAGGCCCTGAACGTTACAATTAACTATCAGTTTTGCGTCGGATTCGAAAATCTAGACTCACAAGAGACGGACCATAAGGTGCCCGAGGTTAGCAATATCCCCTTGGAGACAAGTCGGCTGGAGGACGATGTATTGAATCGCGACGCAATTTGAGTTTTCCATCGTCATTAGGAGGCCCTGAACGTTACAACTAACCATCAGTTTCTCATCGGATTAAAAAAACTAGACTCACAGGAGACTGACCGTAAGGTGCGTGAGGTAGCATTATCCCCTTGGAGACAAGTCGGCTCGAGGACGCTGTATTGAATCGCGACGCAATTTGAGTGTTCCATCGTCATTAGGATGCCCTCAACGTTACAATTAACCATCAGTTTTGCGTTCGATTCGAAAATGTAGACTCACAGGAAAACGACATTAAGGTGCCATAGGCTGCAATACACCCTTGGAGACAAGTCAGCTGGAGGACGATTTATTGAATCGCGACGCAATTTGAGAGTTCCATCGTCATTAGGAGGCCCTGAACGTTACAACTAACCATCAGTTTCTCATCGGATTAAAAAAACTAGACTCACAGGAGACTGACCATAAGGTGCCAGAGGCAGGAATATCCCCTTGGAGACAAGTCGGCTGGAGGACGATGTTTTGATTCGCAATGCAATTTGAGTTTTCCATCGTCATTAGGAGGCCCTGAACATTACAATTAACTATCAGTTTTGCGTCCGATTCGAAAATCTAGACTCACAGGTACAGACCATAAGGTGCCCGAGGCAGCAATACCCCCTTGGAGACAAGTTGGCTGGAGGACGATGTGTTGAATCGCGATGCAATTTGAGTTTTCCATCGTGATGAGAAGACCCTGAACGTTATAATTAACTATCAGTTTTGCGTCGGATTCGAAAATCTAGACTCACTGTAAACGGACAATAAGGTGCCCGAAGCAGCAATATCCCCTTGGAGACAAGTTGGCTGGAGGATGATTTATTGAATCGCACATGCAATTTGAGTGATCCATCGTCATTAGAAGGCCCTGAACGTTACAATTAACCATCAGTTTTGCGTCGAATTCGAAAATCTAGACTCACAGGAGACGGACCATAAGGTGCCCGAGGCAGCAATATCCCCTTGTAGACACTTGTAGACAATATAAGGTGTCCGATTTATCGAATCGCGACGCAATTTGAGTGTTCCATCGTCATTAGGAGGCCCTGAACGTTACAATTAACCATAAGTTTTGCGTCGTATTCGAAAATCTAGACTCACAGGAGACTGACCATAAGGTGCCCGAAGCAGCAATATCAACTTGTAGACAAGTCGGCTGGAGGACGATGTATTGAATCGCGACGCAATTTGAGTGTTCCATCGTCATTAGGATGCCCTGAACGTTACAATTAACCATCAGTTTTGCATCGCATTCGAAAATCTAGACTCACAGGAGACTGAACGTAAGGTGCCCGAGGCAGCAATATCCCCTTGGAGACAAGTCGGCTGGAGGACGCTGTATTGAGTCGCGATGCAATTTGAGGTTTCCATCGTCATTAGGAGGCCCTGAACGTTACAATTAACAATCAGTTATCCGCCCGATTCGAAAATCTAGACTCACAGGAAAACGACCATAAGGTGCCCGAGGCAGCAATATCCCCTTGGAGACAAGTTGGCTGGAGGACGATTTATTGAATCGCGACGTAATTTGAGTGTTCCATCGTCATTAGGAGGCCCTGAACGTTACAATTAACCATCAGCTTCGAGTCGGATTCGAAAATCTAGACTCACAGGAGACGGACCATAAGGTGCCCGAGGCAGCAATATCCCCTTCTAGACAAATCGGCTGGAGGACGATGTATTCAATCGCGACGCAATTTGAGTGTTCCACCGTCATTAGGATGCCCTGAACGTTACAATTAACCATAAGTTTTGCATCGGATTCGAAAATCTAGACTCACAGGAGAACGACCATAAGGTGCCCGACGTATCAATATCCCCTTGGAGACAAGTCGGCTGGAGGAAGATTTATTGAATCGCGACGCAATTAGAGTGTTCCATTGTCATTAGGAGGCACTGAGCGTTACAATTAACTATCAGTTTTGCGTTGGATTCGAAAATCTAGACTCACAAGAGACGGACCATAAGGTGCCCGAGGTTAGCAATATCCCCTTGGAGACAAGTCGGCTGGAGGACGATGTATTGAATCGCGACGCAATTTGAGTTTTCCATCGTCATTAGGAGGCCCTGAACGTTACAACTAACCATCAGTTTCTCACCGGATTAAAAAAACTAGACTCACAGGAGACTGACCGTAAGGTGCGTGAGGCAGCATTATCCCCTTGGAGACAAGTCGGCTCGAGGACGCTGTATTGAATCGCGACGCAATTTGAGTGTTCCATCGTCATTAGGATATCCTCAACGTTACAATTAACCATCAGTTTTGCGTTCGATTCGAAAATGTAGACTCACAGGAAAACGACATTAAGGTGCCATAGGCTGCAATACACCCTTGGAGACAAGTCAGCTGGAGGACGATTTATTGAATCACGACGCAATTTGAGTGTTCCATCGTCATTAGGAGGCCCTGAACGTTACAACTAACCAGTTTCTCATCGGATTAAAAAAACTAGACTCACAGGAGACTGACCATAAGGTGCCAGAGGCAGCAATATCCCCTTGGAGACAAGTCGGCTGGAGGACGATGTTTTGAATCGCGATGCAATTTGAGTTTTCCATCGTCATTAGGAGGCCCTGAACATTACAATTAACTATCAGTTTTGCGTCCGATTCGAAAATCTAGACTCACAGGTACAGACCATAAGGTGCCCGAGGCAGCAATACCCCCTTGGAGACAAGTTGGCTGGAGGACGATGTGTTGAATCGCGATGCAATTTGAGTTTTCCATCGTGATGAGAAGACCCTGAACGTTATAATTAACTATCAGTTTTGCGTCGGATTCGAAAATCTAGACTCACTGTAAACGGACAATAAGGTGCCCGAGGCAGCAATATCCCCTTGGAGACAAGTTGGCTGGAGGACGATTTATTGAATCGCACATGCAATTTGAGTGATCCATCGTCATTAGGAGGCCCTGAACGTTACAATTAGCCATCAGTTTTGCGTCGGATTCGAAAATCTAGACTCACAGGAGACGGACCATAAGGTGCCCGAGGCAGCAATATCCCCTAGGAGACAAGTCGGCTGGAGGACGATTTATTGAATCGCGATGCAATTTGAGTGTTCCATCGTCATTAGGAGGCCCTGAACGTTACAATTAACCATCAGTTTTGCGTCGAATTCGAAAATCTAGACTCACAGGAGACGGACCATAAGGTGTCCGAGGCAGCAATATCCCCTTGTAGACACTTGTAGACACCATAAGGTGTCCGATTTATTGAATCGCGACGCAATTTGAGTGTTCCATCGTCATTAGGAGGCCCTGAACGTTACAATTAACCATAAGTTTTGCGTCGTATTCGAAAATCTAGACTCACAGGAGACTGACCATAAGGTGCCCGAGGCAGCAATATCCCCTTGTAGACAAGTCGGCTGGAGGACGATGTATTGAATCGCGACGCAATTTGAGTGTTCCATCGTCATTAGGATGCCCTGAACGTTACAATTAACCATCAGTTTTGCATCGCATTCGAAAATCTAGACTCACAGGAGACTGAACGTAAGGTGCCCGAGGCAGCAATATCCCCTTGGAGACAAGTCGGCTGGAGGACGCTGTATTGAGTCGCGATGCAATTTGAGGTTTCCATCGTCATTAGGAGGCCCTGAACGTTACAATTAACAATCAGTTATCCGTCCGATTCGAAAATCTAGACTCACAGGAAAACGACCATAAGGTGCCCGAGGCAGCAATATCCCCTTGGAGACAAGTTGGCTGGAGGACGATTTATTGAATCGCGACGCGATTTGAGTGTTCCATCGTCATTAGGAAGCCCTGAATGTTACAATTAATCATCAGTTTTGAGTCGGATTCGAAAATCCAGACTCACAGGAGACGGACCATAAGGTGCCCGTGGCAGCAATATCCCCTTGGAGACAAGTCGGCTGGAGGACGATTTATTGATTCGCGACGTAATTTGAGTGTTCCATCGTCATTAGGAGGCCCTGAACGTTACAATTAACCATCAGCTTCGAGTCGGATTCGAAAATCTAGACTCACAGGAGACGGACCATAAGGTGCCCGAGGCAGCAATATCCCCTTCTAGACAAATCGGCTGGAGGACGATGTATTCAATCGCGACGCAATTTGAGTGTTCCACCGTCATTAGGATGCCCTGAACGTTACAATTAACCATCAGATATGCATCGGATTCGAAAATCTAGACTCACAGGAGAACGACCATAAGGTGCCCGACGTATCAATATCCCCTTGGAGACAAGTCGGCTGGAGGAAGATTTATTGAATCGCGACGCAATTAGAGTGTTCCATTGTCATTAGGAGGCACTGAACGTTACAATTAACTATCAGTTTTGCGTCGGATTCGAAAATCTAGACTCACAAGAGACGGTCCATAAGGTGCCCGAGGTTAGCAATATCCCCTTGGTGACAAGTCGGCTGGAGGACGATGTATTGAATCGCGACGCTATTTGAGTTTTCCATCGTCATTAGGAGGCCCTGAACGTTACAACTAACCATCAGTTTCTCATCGGATTAAAAAAACTAGACTCACAGGAGACTGACCGTAAGGTGCGTGACGCAGCATTATCCCCTTGGAGACAAGTCGGCTCGAGGACGCTGTATTGAATCGCGACGCAATTTGAGTGTTCCATCGTCATTAGGATGCCCTCAACGTTACAATTAACCATCAGTTTTGCGTTCGATTCGAAAATGTAGACTCACAGGAAAACGACATTAAGGTGCCATAGGCTGCAATACACCCTTGGAGACAAGTCACCTGGAGGACGATTTATTGAATCGCGACGCAATTTGAGTGTTCCATCGTCATTAGGAGGCCCTGAACGTTACAACTAACCATCAGTTTCTCATCGGATTAAAAAAACTAGACTCACAGGAGACTGACCATAAGGTGCCAGAGGCAGCAATATCCCCTTGGAGACAAGTCGGCTGGAGGACGATGTTTTGAATCGCGATGCAATTTGGGTTTTCCATCGTCATTAGGAGGCGCTGAACATTACAATTAACTATCAGTTTTGCGTCCGATTCGAAAATCTAGACTCACAGGTACAGACCATAAGGTGCCCGAGGCAGCAATACCCCCTTGGAGACAAGTTGGCTGGAGGACGATGTGTTGAATCGCGATGCAATTTGAGTTTTCCATCGTGATGAGAAGACCCTGAACGTTATAATTAACTATCAGTTTTGCGTCGGATTCGAAAATCTAGACTCACTGTAAACGGACAATAAGGTGCCCGAGGCAGCAATATCCCCTAGGAAACAAGTCGGCTGGAGGACGATGTATTGAATCGCGATGCAATTTGAGTTTTCCATCGCCATTAGGAGGCCCTGAACGTTACAATTAACTATCAGTTTTTCGTCGGATTCGAAAATCTAGACTCGCAGGAGACGGACCATAAGGTGATCATGGCAGCAATATCCCCTTGTAGACAAGTCGGCTGGAGGACGATGTATTGAATCGCGACGCAATTTAAGTGTTCCATCGTCATTAGGAGGCCCTGAACGTTACAATTAACCATCAGTTTTGCGTCGGATTCGAAAATCTAGACTCAAAGGAGGACGACCATAAGGTGCCACAGGCAGCAATAGACCCTTGGAGACGAGTCGGCTGGAGGATGATGTATTGATTCGCGATGCCATTTGAGTATTCCATCGTGATTAGGAAGCCCTGAAAGTTACAATTAACTACCAGTTTTGCGTCCGATTCGAAAATCTAGACTCACAGGAGACGGACCATAAGGTGTACGAGGCAGTTATATTCCCTTGGAGACAAGTCTGCTGGAGGACGATGTATTGAATCTGGACGGGATGTGAGTGTTCCATCGTCATTAGGAGACCCTGAACGTTACAATTAACCATCAGTTTTGCGTCGGATTCGATAATCTAGACTCACAGGAGACGAACCATAAGGTGCCCGAGGCAGCAATATCCCGTTGCAGACAAGTCGGCTGGAGGACGATGTATTGAATCGCGACGCAATTTGAGTGTTCCATCGTCATTAGGATGCCCTGAACGTTACAATTAACCATCAGTTTTGCATCGCATTCGAAAATCTAGACTCACAGGAGACTGAACGTAAGGTGCCCGAGGCAGCAATATCCCCTTGGAGACAAGTCGGCTGGAGGACGCTGTATTGAGTCGCGATGCAATTTGAGGTTTCCATCGTCATTAGGAGGCCCTGAACGTTACAATTAACTATCAGTTATCCGTCCGATTCGAAAATCTAGACACACAGGAAAACGACCATAAGGTGCCCGCGGCAGCAATATCCCCTTGGAGACAAGTTGGCTGGAGGACGATTTATTGAATCGCGACGTAATTTGAGTGTTCCATCGTCATTAGGAGGCCCTGAACGTTACAATTAACCATCAGCTTCGAGTCGGATTCGAAAATCTAGACTCACAGGAGACGGACCATAAGGTGCCCGAGGCAGCAATATCCCCTTCTAGACAAGTCGGCTGGAGGGCGATATATTCAATCGCGACGCAATTTGAGTGTTCCACCGTCATTAGGATGCCCTGAACGTTACAATTAACCATCAGTTTTGCATCGGATTCGAAAATCTAGACTCACAGGAGACTGACAGTAAGGTGCCCGAGGCAGCAATATCCCCTTGTAGACAAGTCGGATGGAGGACGATGAATAGAATCGCGATGCCATTTGAGTGTTCCATTATCATTAGGAGGCCCTGAACTTTACAATTAACTATCAGTTTTGCGTCGGCTTCGAAAATCTAGACTCACAGGAGAACGACCATAAGTTGCCATGGGCAGCAATAGACCCTTGAAGACAAGTCGGCTGGAGGACGATATATTGATTCGCGACGCAATTTGAGTTTTCCATCGCCATTCGGAGGCCCTGAACGTTACAATTAACTATCAATTTTGCGTCCGATTCGAAAATCTAGACTCACAGGAGGCGGACCATATGGTGCCCGAGGCAGGAATATTCCCTTGGACACACGTTGGCTGGAGGACGATGTATTTAATCGCGACGCTATTTGAGTTTTCCATCGTCATTACGAGGCCTTGAACGTTACTATTAACTATCGGTTTTGCGTCGAATCGAAAATCTAGACTCACGGGAGACGGACCATAAGGTGTCCGAGGCAGTAATATCAACTTGGAGACAAGACGGCTAGAGGACGATGTATTGAATCGCGTTGCAATTTGAGATTTCCATCGTCATTAGGAGGACCTGAATGTTACAATTGACATCAGCTTTGCGTCCGATTCAAAAATCCAGACTCACAGGAGTCGGAGCATATGGTGCACGAGGCAGCAATATACCCTTGGAAACAAGTCGGCTGGAGGACGATGTATTGAATCGCGATGCAATTTGAGTTTTCCATCGCCATTAGGAGGCCCTGAACGTTACAATTAACTATCAGTTTTTCGTCGGATTCGAAAATCTAGACTCGCAGGAGACGGACCATAAGGTGATCATGGCAGCAATATCCCCTCGTAGACAAGTCGGCTGGAGGACGATTTATTGAATCGCGACGTAATATGAGTGTTCCATCGTCATTAGGAGGCCCTGAACGTTACAATTAACCATCAGCTTCGAGTCGGATTCGAAAATCTAGACTCACAAGAGACGGTCCATAAGGTGCCCGAGGTTAGCAATATCCCCTTGGTGACAAGTCGGCTGGAGGACGATGTATTGAATCGCGACGCTATTTGAGTTTTCCATCGTCATTAGGAGGCCCTGAACGTTACAACTAACCATCAGTTTCTCATCGGATTAAAAAAACTAGACTCACAGGAGACTGACCGTAAGGTGCGTGACGCAGCATTATCCCCTTGGAGACAAGTCGGCTCGAGGACGCTGTATTGAATCGCGACGCAATTTGAGTGTTCCATCGTCATTAGGATGCCCTCAACGTTACAATTAACCATCAGTTTTGCGTTCGATTCGAAAATGTAGACTCACAGGAAAACGACATTAAGGTGCCATAGGCTGCAATACACCCTTGGAGACAAGTCACCTGGAGGACGATTTATTGAATCGCGACGCAATTTGAGTGTTCCATCGTCATTAGGAGGCCCTGAACGTTACAACTAACCATCAGTTTCTCATCGGATTAAAAAAACTAGACTCACAGGAGACTGACCATAAGGTGCCAGAGGCAGCAATATCCCCTTGGAGACAAGTCGGCTGGAGGACGATGTTTTGAATCGCGATGCAATTTGAGTTTTCCATCGTCATTAGGAGGCGCTGAACATTACAATTAACTATCAGTTTTGCGTCCGATTCGAAAATCTAGACTCACAGGTACAGACCATAAGGTGCCCGAGGCAGCAATACCCCCTTGGAGACAAGTTGGCTGGAGGACGATGTGTTGAATCGTGATGCAATTTGAGTTTTCCATCGTGATGAGAAGACCCTGAACGTTATAATTAACTATCAGTTTTGCGTCGGATTCGAAAATCTAGACTCACTGTAA
Organism: Schistocerca cancellata; assembly: GCF_023864275.1. NCBI lineage: Eukaryota > Metazoa > Arthropoda > Insecta > Orthoptera > Acrididae > Schistocerca > Schistocerca cancellata. The sequence continues at coordinate 321,812 of NW_026047143.1, read as the reverse complement.
ACGGACAATAAGGTGCCCGAGGCAGCAATATCCCCTAGGAAACAAGTCGGCTGGAGGACGATGTATTGAATCGCGATGCAATTTGAGTTTTCCATCGCCATTAGGAGGCCCTGAACGTTACAATTAACTATCAGTTTTTCGTCGGATTCGAAAATCTAGACTCGCAGGAGACGGACCATAAGGTGATCATGGCAGCAATATCCCCTTGTAGACAAGTCGGCTGGAGGACGATGTATTGAATCGCGACGCAATTTAAGTGTTCCATCGTCATTAGGAGGCCCTGAACGTTACAATTAACCATCAGTTTTGCGTCGGATTCGAAAATCTAGACTCAAAGGAGGACGACCATAAGGTGCCACAGGCAGCAATAGACCCTTGGAGACGAGTCGGCTGGAGGATGATGTATTGAATCGCGATGCCATTTGAGTATTCCATCGTGATTAGGAAGCCCTGAAAGTTACAATTAACTACCAGTTTTGCGTCCGATTCGAAAATCTAGACTCACAGGAGACGGACCATAAGGTGTACGAGGCAGTTATATTCCCTTGGAGACAAGTCTGCTGGAGGACGATGTATTGAATCTGGACGGGATGTGAGTGTTCCATCGTCATTAGGAGACCCTGAACGTTACAATTAACCATCAGTTTTGCGTCGGATTCGAAAATCTAGACTCACAGGAGACGAACCATAAGGTGCCCGAGGCAGCAATATCCCGTTGCAGACAAGTCGGCTGGAGGACGATGTATTGAATCGCGACGCAATTTGAGTGTTCCATCGTCATTAGGATGCCCTGAACGTTACAATTAACCATCAGTTTTGCATCGCATTCGAAAATCTAGACTCACATGAGACTGAACGTAAGGTGCCCGAGGCAGCAATATCCCCTTGGAGACAAGTCGGCTGGAGGACGCTGTATTGAGTCGCGATGCAATTTGAGGTTTCCATCGTCATTAGGAGGCCCTGAACGTTACAATTAACTATCAGTTATCCGTCCGATTCGAAAATCTAGACTCACAGGAAAACGACCATAAGGTGCCCGCGGCAGCAATATCCCCTTGGAGACAAGTTGGCTGGAGGACGATTTATTGAATCGCGACGCGATTTGAGTGTTCCATCGTCATTAGGAAGCCCTGAATGTTACAATTAATCATCAGTTTTGCGTCGGATTCGAAAATCCAGACTCACAGGAGACGGACCATAAGGTGCCCGTGGCAGCAATATCCCCTTGGAGACAAGTCGGCTGGAGGACGATTTATTGAATCGCGACGTAATTTGAGTGTTCCATCGTCATTAGGAGGCCCTGAACGTTACAATTAACCATCAGCTTCGAGTCGGATTCGAAAATCTAGACTCACAGGAGACGGACCATAAGGTGCCCGAGGCAGCAATATCCCCTTCTAGACAAGTCGGCTGGAGGGCGATATATTCAATCGCGACGCAATTTGAGTGTTCCACCGTCATTAGGATGCCCTGAACGTTACAATTAACCATCAGTTTTGCATCGGATTCGAAAATCTAGACTCACAGGACACTGACAGTAAGGTGCCCGAGGCAGCAATATCCCCTTGTAGACAAGTCGGCTGGAGGACGATGAATAGAATCGCGATGCCATTTGAGTGTTCCATTATCATTAGGAGGCCCTGAACTTTACAATTAACTATCAGTTTTGCGTCGGCTTCGAAAATCTAGACTCACAGGAGAACGACCATAAGTTGCCATGGGCAGCAATAGACCCTTGGAGACAAGTCGGCTGGAGGACGATGTATTGAATCGCGACTCCATTTGAGTGTTCCATCGTCATTAGGAGGCCCTAAACGTTACAATTAACTATCAGTTTTGCGTCCGATTCCAAAATCTAGACGCACAGGAGACGGACCATAAGGTGCCCGAAGCAGCAATATCCCCTTGAAGACAAGTCGGCTGGAGGACGATATATTGATTCGCGACGCAATTTGAGTTTTCCATCGCCATTCGGAGGCCCTGAACGTTACAATTAACTATCAATTTTGCGTCCGATTCGAAAATCTAGACTCACAGGAGGCGGACCATATGGTGCCCGAGGCAGGAATATTCCCTTGGAGACACGTTGGCTGGAGGACGATGTATTTAATCGCGACGCTATTTGAGTTTTCCATCGTCATTACGAGGCCTTGAACGTTACTATTAACTATCGGTTTTGCGTCGAATCGAAAATCTAGACTCACGGGAGACGGACCATAAGGTGTCCGAGGCAGTAATATCAACTTGGAAACAAGACGGCTAGAGGACGATGTATTGAATCGCGTTGCAATTTGAGATTTCCATCGTCATTAGGAGGACCTGAATGTTACAATTGACATCAGCTTTGCGTCCGATTCAAAAATCCAGACTCACAGGAGTCGGAGCATATGGTGCACGAGGCAGCAATATACCCTTGGAAACAAGTCGGCTGGAGGACGAAGTATTGAATCGCGATGCAATTTGAGTTTTCCATCGCCATTAGGAGGCCCTGAACGTTACAATTAACTATCAGTTTTTCGTCGGATTCGAAAATCTAGACTCGCAGGAGACGGATCATAAGGTGATCATGGCAGCAATATCCCCTCGTAGACAAGTCGGCTGGAGGACGATGTATTGAATCGCGACGCAATTTAAGTGTTCCATCGTCATTAGGAGGCCCTGAACGTTACAATTAACCATCAGTTTTGCGTCGGATTCGAAAATCTAGACTCAAAGGAGGACGACCATAAGGTGCCACAGGCAGCAATAGACCCTTGGAGACGAGTCGGCTGGAGGATGATGTATTGAATCGCGATGCCATTTGAGTATTCCATCGTGATTAGGAAGCCCTGAAAGTTACAATTAACTACCAGTTTTGCATTCGATTCGAAAATCTAGACTCACAGGAGACGGACCATGAGGTGCCCGAGGCAGCAAAAACAACCATCGTCATTAGGAGGCCCTGAACGTTACAATTAACTATCAGTTTTGCGTCCGATTCGAAAATCTAGACTCACAGGAGACGGACCGTAAGGTGTACGAGGCAGTTATATTCCCTTGGAGACAAGTCTGCTGGAGGACGATGTATTGAATCTGGACGGGATGTGAGTGTTCCATCGTCATTAGGAGACCCTGAACGTTACAATTAACCATCAGTTTTGCGTTGGATTCGAAAATCTAGACTCACAGGAGACGAACCATAAGGTGCCCGAGGCAGCAATATCCCGTTGTAGACAAGTCGGCTGGAGGACGATGTATTGAATCGCGACGGAATTTGAGTGTTCCATCGTCATTAGGATGCCCTGAACGTTACAATTAACCATCAGTTTTGCATCGGATTCGAAAATCTAGACTCACAGGGGACTGACCGTAAGGTGCCCGAGGCAGCAATATCCCCTTGGAGACAAGTCTGATGGAGGACGCTGTATTGAATCGCGATGCAATTTGAGATTTCCATCGTCACTAGGAGGCCCCGAACGTTACAATTAACTATCAGTTTTGCGTCCGATTCTAAAATCCAAACTCACAGGAAAACGACCATAAGGTGCCATAGGCAGCAATACACCCTTGGAGACAAGTCGGCTGGAGGACGATGTATCGAATCGCGTTGCCATTTGAGTGTACCATCATCATTAGGAGGCCCGGAACGTTACAATTAACCATCAGTTTTGCGTCGGATTCCAAAATCTAGACTCACAGGAGGCGGACCATAAGGTACCCGAGGCAGCAATATCCCCTTCGAGACAGGTCGGCTGGAGGAAGATGTCTTGAATCGCGATACAATTTGAGATTTCCATCGTCATTAGGAGGCCCTGAATGTTACAATTAACATCAGTTTTGCGTCGGATTCCAAAATCGAGACTCACAGGAACCGGACCATAAGGTGCCCGAGGCAGCAATATCCCCTTGGAGACAAGTCGGCTGGAGGACGATTTATTGAATCGCGACGCAATTTGAGTTTTCCATCGCCATTAGGAGGCCCTGAACGTTACAATTAACTATCAGTTTTTCGTCGGATTCGAAAATCTAGACTCGCAGGAGACGGACCATAAGGTGATCATGGCAGCAATATCCCCTTGTAGACAAGTCGGCTGGAGGACGATGTATTGAATCGCGACGCAATTTAAGTGTTCCATCGTCATTAGGAGGCCCTGAACGTTACAATTAACCATCAGTTTTGCGTCGGATTCGAAAATCTAGACTCAAAGGACGACGACCATAAGGTGCCACAGGCAGCAATAGACCCTTGGAGACGAGTCGGCTGGAGGATGATGTATTGAATCGCGATGCCATTTGAGTATTCCATCGTGATTAGGAAGCCCTGAAAGTTACAATTAACTACCAGTTTTGCGTCCGATTCGAAAATCTAGACTCACAGGAGACGGACCATAAGGTGTACGAGGCAGTTATATTCCCTTGGAGACAAGTCTGCTGGAGGACGATGTATTGAATCTGGACGGGATGTGAGTGTTCCATCGTCATTAGGAGACCCTGAACGTTACAATTAACCATCAGTTTTGCGTCGGATTCGAAAATCTAGACTCACAGGAGACGAACCATAAGGTGCCCGAGGCAGCAATATCCCGTTGCAGACAAGTCGGCTGGAGGACGATGTATTGAATCGCGACGCAATTTGAGTGTTCCATCGTCATTAGGATGCCCTGAACGTTACAATTAACCATCAGTTTTGCATCGCATTCGAAAATCTAGACTCACAGGAGACTGAACGTAAGGTGCCCGAGGCAGCAATATCCCCTTGGAGACAAGTCGGCTGGAGGACGCTGTATTGAGTCGCGATGCAATTTGAGGTTTCCATCGTCATTAGGAGGCCCTGAACGTTACAATTAACTATCAGTTATCCGTCCGATTCGAAAATCTAGACTCACAGGAGAACGACCATAAGTTGCCATGGGCAGCAATAGACCCTTGGAGACAAGTCGGCTGGAGGACGATGTATTGAATCGCGACGCAATTTGAGTTTTCCATCGCCATTCGGAGGCCCTGAACGTTACAATTAACTATCAATTTTGCGTCCGATTCGAAAATCTAGACTCACAGGAGGCGGACCATATGGTGCCCGAGGCAGGAATATTCCCTTGGAGACACGTTGGCTGGAGGACGATGTATTTAATCGCGACGCTATTTGAGTTTTCCATCGTCATTACGAGGCCTTCAACGTTACTATTAACTATCGGTTTTGCGTCGAATCGAAAATCTAGACTCACGGGAGACGGACCATAAGGTGTCCGAGGCAGTAATATCAACTTGGAGACAAGACGGCTAGAGGACGATGTATTGAATCGCGTTGCAATTTGAGATTTCCATCGTCATTAGGAGGACCTGAATGTTACAATTGACATCAGCTTTACGTCCGATTCAAAAATCCAGACTCACAGGAGTCGGAGCATATGGTGCACGAGGCAGCAATATACCCTTGGAAACAAGTCGGCTGGAGGACGATGTATTGAATCGCGATGCAATTTGAGTTTTCCATCGCCATTAGGAGGCCCTGAACGTTACAATTAACTATCAGTTTTTCGTCGGATTCGAAAATCTAGACTCGCAGGAGACGGACCATAAGGTGATCATGGCAGCAATATCCCCTCGTAGACAAGTCGGCTGGAGGACGATGTATGGAATCGCGACGCAATTTAAGTGTTCCATCGTCATTAGGAGGCCCTGAACGTTACAATTAACCATCAGTTTTGCGTCGGATTCGAAAATCTAGACTCAAAGGAGGACGACCATAAGGTGCCACAGGCAGCAATAGACCCTTGGAGACGAGTCGGCTGGAGGATGATGAATTGAATCGCGATGCCATTTGAGTATTCCATCGTGATTAGGAAGCCCTGAAAGTTACAATTAACTACCAGTTTTGCATTCGATTCGAAAATCTAGACTCACAGGAGACGGACCATGAGGTGCCCGAGGCAGCAAAAACAACCATCGTCATTAGGAGGCCCTGAACGTTACAATTAACTATCAGTTTTGCGTCCGATTCGAAAATCTAGACTCACAGGAGACGGACCGTAAGGTGTACGAGGCAGTTATATTCCCTTGGAGACAGGTCTGCTGGAGGACGATGTATTGAATCTGGACGGGATGTGAGTGTTCCATCGTCATTAGGAGACCCTGAACGTTACAATTAACCATCAGTTTTGCGTTGGATTCGAAAATCTAGACTCACAGGAGACGAACCATAAGGTGCCCGAGGCAGCAATATCCCGTTGTAGACAAGTCGGCTGGAGGACGATGTATTGAATCGCGACGGAATTTGAGTGTTCCATCGTCATTAGGATGCCCTGAACGTTACAATTAACCATCAGTTTTGCATCGGATTCGAAAATCTAGACTCACAGGGGACTGACCGTAAGGTGCCCGAGGCAGCAATATCCCCTTGGAGACAAGTCTGATGGAGGACGCTGTATTGAATCGCGATGCAATTTGAGATTTCCATCGTCATTAGGAGGCCCCGAACGTTACAATTAACTATCAGTTTTGCGTCCGATTCTAAAATCCAAACTCACAGGAAAACGACCATAAGGTGCCATAGGCAGCAATACACCCTTGGAGACAAGTCGGCTGGAGGACGATGTATCGAATCGCGTTGCCATTTGAGTGTACCATCATCATTAGGAGGCCCGGAACGTTACAATTAACCATCAGTTTTGCGTCGGATTCCAAAATCTAGACTCACAGGAGGCGGACCATAAGGTACCCGAGGCAGCAATATCCCCTTCGAGACAGGTCGGCTGGAGGAAGATGTCTTGAATCGCGATACAATTTGAGATTTCCATCGTCATTAGGAGGCCCTGAATGTTACAATTAGCATCAGTTTTGCGTCGGATTCCAAAATCGAGACTCACAGGAACCGGACCATAAGGTGCCCGAGGCAGCAATATCCCCTTGGAGACAAGTCGGCTGGAGGACGATTTATTGAATCGCGACGCAATTTGAGTTTTCCATCGCCATTAGGAGGCCCTGAACGTTACAATTAACTATCAGTTTTTCGTCGGATTCGAAAATCTAGACTCGCAGGAGACGGACCATAAGGTGATCATGGCAGCAATATCCCCTTGTAGACAAGTCGGCTGGAGGACGATGTATTGAATCGCGACGCAATTTAAGTGTTCCATCGTCATTAGGAGGCCCTGAACGTTACAATTAACCATCAGTTTTGCGTCGGATTCGAAAATCTAGACTCAAAGGACGACGACCATAAGGTGCCACAGGCAGCAATAGACCCTTGGAGACGAGTCGGCTGGAGGATGATGTATTGAATCGCGATGCCATTTGAGTATTCCATCGTGATTAGGAAGCCCTGAAAGTTACAATTAACTACCAGTTTAGCATTCGATTCGAAAATCTAGACTCACAGGAGACGGACCATTAGGTGCCCGAGGCAGCAAAAACAACCATCGTCATTAGGAGGCCCTGAACGTTACTATCAGTTTTGCGTCCGATTCGAAAATCTAGACGCACAGGAGACGGACCATAAGGTGTACGAGGCAGTTATATTCCCTTGGAGACAAGTCGGCTGGAGGACGATGTATTGAATCTGGACGGAATGTGAGTGTTCCATCGTCATTAGGAGACCCTGAACGTTACAATTAACCATCAGTTTTGCGTCGGATTCGAAAATTTAGACTCACAGGCGACGGACCGTAAGGTGCCCCAGGCAGGAGTATCCCCTTGGAGACAAGTCGGCTGCAGGACGATGTATTGAATCTCGTCGCAATTTGAGTGTTCCCTCGTCATTAGAAGGCCCTGAACGTTACAATTAACTATCAATTTTGCGTCCGAATCGAAAATCTAGACACACAAGAAACGGACCATTAGGTGCCCGAGGCAGCAATATCCCCTTGGAGACAAGTCGGCTGGAGGACGATTTACTTAATCGCGACGCAATTTGAGTGTTCCATCATCATTAGGAGGCCCTGAACTTTACAATTAACTATCAGTTTTGCGTCGGATTCGAAAATCTAGACTCACAGGAGAACGACCATAAAGTGCCATGGGCAGCAATATCCCCTTTGATACAAGTCGGCTGGAGGACGATGTATTTAATCGCGATGCAATTTGAGTTTTCCATCGTCATTAGGAGGCCCTGTACGTTACAATTAACTATCAGTTTTGCATCCTATTCGAAAATCTAGACTCACAGGAGATGGACCCTATAGTGTCCCAAGACAGAAATATCCCGTTGGAGACAAGTCGGCTGGAGGACGACTTATTGAATCGCGATGCAATTTGAGTGTTCCATCGTCATTAGGAGGCCCTGAACGTTACAATTAACCATCAGTTTTGCGTCGAATTCGAAAATCTAGACTCACAGGAGACGGACCATAAGGTGTCCGAGGCAGCAATATCCCCTTGTAGACACTTGTAGACACCATAAGGTGTCCGATTTATTGAATCGCGACGCAATTTGAGTGTTCCATCGTCATTAGGAGGCCCTGAACGTTACAATTAACCATAAGTTTTGCGTCGTATTCGAAAATCTAGACTCACAGGAGACTGACCATAAGGTGCCCGAGGCAGCAATATCCCCTTGTAGACAAGTCGGCTGGAGGACGATGTATTGAATCGCGACGCAATTTGAGTGTTCCATCGTCATTAGGATGCCCTGAACGTTACAATTAACCATCAGTTTTGCATCGCATTCGAAAATCTAGACTCACAGGAGACTGAACGTAAGGTGCCCGAGGCAGCAATATCCCCTTGGAGACAAGTCGGCTGGAGGACGCTGTATTGAGTCGCGATGCAATTTGACGTTTCCATCGTCATTAGGAGGCCCTGAACGTTACAATTAACAATCAGTTATCCGTCCGATTCGAAAATCTAGACTCACAGGAAAACGACCATAAGGTGCCCGAGGCAGCAATATCCCCTTGGAGACAAGTTGGCTGGAGGACGATTTATTGAATCGCGACGCGATTTGAGTGTTCCATCGTCATTAGGAAGCCCTGAATGTTACAATTAATCATCAGTTTTGAGTCGGATTCGAAAATCCAGACTCACAGGAGACGGACCATAAGGTGCCCGTGGCAGCAATATCCCCTTGGAGACAAGTCGGCTGGAGGACGATTTATTGATTCGCGACGTAATTTGAGTGTTCCATCGTCATTAGGAGGCCCTGAACGTTACAATTAACCATCAGCTTCGAGTCGGATTCGAAAATCTAGACTCACAGGAGACGGACCATAAGGTGCCCTAGGCAGCAATATCCCCTTCTAGACAAATCGGCTGGAGGACGATGTATTCAATCGCGACGCAATTTGAGTGTTCCACCGTCATTAGGATGACCTGAATGTTACAATTAACCATCAGTTATGCATCGGATTCGAAAATCTAGACTCACAGGAGAACGACCATAAAGTGCCCGACGTATCAATATTCCCTTGGAGACAAGTCGGCTGGAGGAAGATTTATTGAATCGCGACGCAATTTGAGTGTTCCATTGCCATTAGGAGGCACTGAACGTTACAATTAACTATCAGTTTTGCGTCGGATTCGAAAATCTAGACTCACAAGAGACGGACCATAAGGTGCTTGAGGTTAGCAATATCCCCTTGGTGACAAGTCGGCTGGAGGACGATGTATTGAATCGCGACGCTATTTGAGTTTTCCATCGTCATTAGGAGGCCCTGAACGTTACAACTAACCATCAGTTTCTCATCGGATTAAAAAAACTAGACTCACAGGAGACTGACCGTAAGGTGCGTGAGGCAGCATTATCCCCTTGGAGACAAGTCGGCTCGAGGACGCTGTATTGAATCGCGACGCAATTTGAGTGTTCCATCGTCATTAGGATGCCCTCAACGTTACAATTAACCATCAGTTTTGCGTTCGATTCGAAAATGTAGACTCACAGGAAAACGACATTAAGGTGCCATAGGCTGCAATACACCCTTGGAGACAAGTCACCTGGAGGACGATTTATTGAATCGCGACGCAATTTGAGTGTTCCATCGTCATTAGGAGGCCCTGAACGTTACAACTAACCATCAGTTTCTCATCGGATTAAAAAAACTAGACTCACAGGAGACTGACCATAAGGTGCCAGAGGCAGCAATATCCCCTTGGAGACAAGTCGGCTGGAGGACGATGTTTTGAATCGCGATGCAATTTGAGTTTTCCATCGTCATTAGGAGGCCCTGAACATTACAATTAACTATCAGTTTTGCGTCGATTCGAGAATCTAGACTCACAGGTACAGACCATAAGGTGCCCGAGGCAGCAATACCCCCTTGGAGACAAGTTGGCTGGAGGACGATGTGTTGAATCGCGATGCAATTTGAGTTTTCCATCGTGATGAGAAGACCCTGAACGTTATAATTAACTATCAGTTTTGCGTCGGATTCGAAAATCTAGACTCACTGTAAACGGACAATAAGGTGCCCGAGGCAGCAATATCCCCTAGGAAACAAGTCGGCTGGAGGACGATGTATTGAATCGCGATGCAATTTGAGTTTTCCATCGCCATTAGGAGGCCCTGAACGTTACAATTAACTATCAGTTTTTCGTCGGATTCGAAAATCTAGTCTCGCAGGAGACGGACCATAAGGTGATCATGGCAGCAATATCCCCTTGTAGACAAGTCGGCTGGAGGACGATATATTGAATCGCGACGCAATTTAAGTGTTCCATCGTCATTAGGAGGCCCTGAACGTTACAATTAACCATCAGTTTTGCGTCGGATTCGAAAATCTAGACTCAAAGGAGGACGACCATAAGGTGCCACAGGCAGCAATAGACCCTTGGAGACGAGTCGGCTGGAGGATGATGTATTGAATCGCGATGCCATTTGAGTATTCCATCGTGATTAGGAAGCCCTGAAAGTTACAATTAACTACCAGTTTTGCGTCCGATTCGAAAATCTAGACTTACAGGAGACGGACCATAAGGTGTATGAGGCAGTTATATTCCCTTGGAGACAAGTCTGCTGGAGGACGATGTATTGAATCTGGACGGGATGTGAGTGTTCCATCGTCATTAGGAGACCCTGAACGTTACAATTAACCATCAGTTTTGCGTCGGATTCGAAAATCTAGACTCACAGGAGACGAACCATAAGGTGCCCGAGGCAGCAATATCCCGTTGCAGACAAGTCGGCTGGAGGACGATGTATTGAATCGCGACGCAATTTGAGTGTTCCATCGTCATTAGGATGCCCTCAACGTTACAATTAACCATCAGTTTTGCGTTCGATTCGAAAATGTAGACTCACAGGAAAACGACATTAAGGTGCCATAGGCTGCAATACACCCTTGGAGACAAGTCACCTGGAGGACGATTAATTGAATCGCGACGCAATTTGAGTGTTCCATCGTCATTAGGAGGCCCTGAACGTTACAACTAACCATCAGTTTCTCATCGGATTAAAAAAACTAGACTCACAGGAGACTGACCATAAGGTGCCAGAGGCAGCAATATCCCCTTGGAGACAAGTCGGCTGGAGGACGATGTTTTGAATCGCGATGCAATTTGAGTTTTCCATCGTCATTAGGAGGCCCTGAACATTACAATTAACTATCAGTTTTGCGCCCGATTCGAAAATCTAGACTCACAGGTACAGACCATAAGGTGCCCGAGGCAGCAATACCCCCTTGGAGACAAGTTGGCTGGAGGACGATGTGTTGAATCGCGATGCAATTTGAGTTTTCCATCCTGATGAGAAGACCCTGAACGTTATAATTAACTATCAGTTTTGCGTCGGATTCGAAAATCTAGACTCACTGTAAACGGACAATAAGGTGCCCGAGGCAGCAATATCCCCTAGGAAACAAGTCGGCTGGAGGACGATGTATTGAATCGCGATGCAATTTGAGTTTTCCATCGCCATTAGGAGGCCCTGAACGTTACAATTAACTATCAGTTTTTCGTCGGTTTCGAAAATCTAGACTCGCAGGAGACGGACCATAAGGTGATCATGGCAGCAATATCCCCTTGTAGACAAGTCGGCTGGAGGACGATGTATTGAATCGCTACGCAATTTAAGTGTTCCATCGTCATTAGGAGGCCCTGAACGTTACAATTAACCATCAGTTTTCCGTCGGATTCGAAAATCTAGACTCACAGGAGACGAACCATAAGGTGCCCGAGGCAGCAATATCCCGTTGCAGACAAGTCGGCTGGAGGACGATGTATTGAATCGCGACGCAATTTGAGTGTTCCATCGTCATTAGGATGCCCTGAACGTTACAATTAACCATCAGTTTTGCATCGCATTCGAAAATCTAGACTCACAGGAGACTGAACGTAAGGTGCCCGAGGCAGCAATATCCCCTTGGAGACAAGTCGGCTGGAGGACGCTGTATTGAGTCGCGATGCAATTTGAGGTTTCCATCGTCATTAGGAGGCCCTGAACGTTACAATTAACTATCAGTTATCCGTCCCATTCGAAAATCTAGACTCACAGGAAAACGACCATAAGGTGCCCGCGGCAGCAATATCCCCTTGGAGACAAGTTGGCTGGAGGACGATTTATTGATCGCGACGCGATTTGAGTGTTCCATCGTCATTAGGAAGCCCTGAATGTTACAATTAATCATCAGTTTTGCGTCGGATTCGAAAATCCAGACTCACAGGAGACGGACCATAAGGTGCCCGTGGCAGCAATATCCCCTTGGAGACAGGGCGGCTGGAGGACGATTTATTGAATCGCGACGTAATTTGAGTGTTCCATCGTCATTAGGAGGCCCTGAACGTTACAATTAACCATCAGCTTCGAGTCGGATTCGAAAATCTAGACTCACAGGAGACGGACCGTAAGGTGCCCGAGGCAGCAATATCCCCTTCTAGACAAGTCGGCTGGAGGGCGATATATTCAATCGCGACGCAATTTGAGTGTTCCACCGTCATTAGGATGCCCTGAACGTTACAATTAACCATCAGTTTTGCATCGGATTCGAAAATCTAGACTCACAGGAGACTGACAGTAAGGTGCCCGAGGCAGCAATATCCCCTTGTAGACAAGTCGGCTGGAGGACGATGTATTGAATCGCGACTCCATTTGAGTGTTCCATCGTCATTAGGAGGCCCTAAACGTTACAATTAACTATCAGTTTTGCGTCCGATTCCAAAATCTAGACGCACAGGAGACGGACCATAAGGTGCCCGAAGCAGCAATATCCCCTTGAAGACAAGTCGGCTGGAGGACGATATATTGATTCGCGACGCAATTTGAGTTTTCCATCGCCATTCGGAGGCCCTGAACGTTACAATTAACTATCAATTTTGCGTCCGATTCGAAAATCTAGACTCACAGGAGGCGGACCATATGGTGCCCGAGGCAGGAATATTCCCTTGGAGACACGTTGGCCGGAGGACGATGTATTTAATCGCGACGCTATTTGAGTTTTCCATCGTCATTACGAGGCCTTGAACGTTACTATTAACTATCGGTTTTGCGTCGAAACGAAAATCTAGACTCACGGGAGACGGACCATAAGGTGTCCGAGGCAGTAATATCAACTTGGAGACAAGTCGGCTAGAGGACGATGTATTGAATCGCGTTGCAATTTGAGATTTCCATCGTCATTAGGAGGACCTGAATGTTACAATTGACATCAGCTTTGCGTCCGATTCAAAAATCCAGACTCACAGGAGTCGGAGCATATGGTGCACGAGGCAGCAATATACCCTTGGAAACAAGTCGGCTGGAGGACGATGTATTGAATCGCGATGCAATTTGAGTTTTCCATCGCCATTAGGAGGCCCTGAACGTTACAATTAACTATCAGTTTTTCGTCGGATTCGAAAATCTAGACTCGCAGGAGACGGACCATAAGGTGATCATGGCAGCAATATCCCCTTGTAGACAAGTCGGCTGGAGGACGATGTATTGAATCGCGACGCAATTTAAGTGTTCCATCGTCATTAGGATGCCCTGAACGTTACAATTAACCATCAGTTTTGCGTCGGATTCGAAAATCTAGACTCAAAGGAGGACGACCATAAGGTGCCACAGGCAGCAATAGACCCTTGGAGACGAGTCGGCTGGAGGATGATGTATTGAATCGCGATGCCATTTGAGTATTCCATCGTGATTAGGAAGCCCTGAAAGTTACAATTAACTACCAGTTTTGCATTCGATTCGAAAATCTAGACTCACAGGAGACGGACCATGAGGTGCCCGAGGCAGCAAAAACAACCATCGTCATTAGGAGGCCCTGAACGTTACAATTAACTATCAGTTTTGCGTCCGATTCGAAAATCTAGACTCACAGGAGACGGACCGTAAGGTGTACGAGGCAGTTATATTCCCTTGGAGACAAGTCTGCTGGAGGACGATGTATTGAATCTGGACGGGATGTGAGTGTTCCATCGTCATTAGGAGACCCTGAACGTTACAATTAACCATCAGTTTTGCGTTGGATTCGAAAATCTAGACTCACAGGAGACGAACCATAAGGTGCCCGAGGCAGCAATATCCCGTTGTAGACAAGTCGGCTGGAGGACGATGTATTGAATCGCGACGGAATTTGAGTGTTCCATCGTCATTAGGATGCCCTGAACGTTACAATTAACCATCAGTTTTGCATCGGATTCGAAAATCTAGACTCACAGGGGACTGACCGTAAGGTGCCCGAGGCAGCAATATCCCCTTGGAGACAAGACTGATGGAGGACGCTGTATTGAAACGCGATGCAATTTGAGATTTCCATCGTCATTAGGAGGCCCTGAACGTTACAATTAACTATCAGTTTTGCGTCCGATTCTAAAATCCAAACTCACAGGAAAACGACCATAAGGTGCCATAGGCAGCAATACACCCTTGGAGACAAGTCGGCTGGAGGACGATGTATCGAATCGCGTTGCCATTTGAGTGTTCCATCATCATTAGGAGGCCCTGAACTTTACACTTAACTATCAGTTTTGCGTCGGATTCGAAAATCTATACTCGCAGGAGAACGACCATAAGGTGCCATGGGCAGCAATAGACCCTTGGAGACAAGTCGGCTGGAGGACGATGTATTGAATCGCGATTCCATTTGAGTGTTCCATCGTCATTAGGAGGCCCTGAACGTTACAATTAACTATCAGTTTTGCATCCGATTCGAAAATCTAGACTCACAGGAGACGGACCATACGGTGCCCGAGACAGCAATTTCTCCTTGGAGACAAGTCGGCTGGTGGAAGATGTCTTGAATCGGATACAATTTGAGATTTACATCGTCATTAGGAGGCCCTGAATGTTACAATTAACATCAGTTTTGCGTCGGATTCGAATATCTAGACTCACAGGAGAACGACCATAAGGTGCCACAGGCAGCAATAGACCCTTGGAGACAAGGCTGCTGGAGGACGATGTATTGAATCGCGATACAATTTCAGTTTTCCATCGCCATTAAGAGGCCCTGAACATTACAATTAACTATCAGTTTTGCGTCGGATTCGAAAATCTAGACTCGCAGGAGACGGAACAGAAGGTGCCCAAGGCAGCCATATCCCCTTGTAGACAAGTCAGCTGGAGGACGATTTATTGAATCGCGACGCAATTTGAGTTTTCCATCGCCATTAGGAGGCCCTGAACGTTACAATTAACTATCAGTTTTTCGTCGGATTCGAAAATCTAGACTCGCAGGAGACGGACCATAAGGTGATCATGGCAGCAATATCCCCTTGTAGACAAGTCGGCTGGAGGACGATGTATTGAATCGCGACGCAATTTAAGTGTTCCATCGTCTTTAGGAGGCCCTGAACGTTACAATTAACCATCAGTTTTGCGTCGGATTCGAAAATCTAGACTCAAAGGACGACGACCATAAGGTGCCACAGGCAGCAATAGACCCTTGGAGACGAGTCGGCTGGAGGATGATGTATTGAATCGCGATGCCATTTGAGTATTCCATCGTGATTAGGAAGCCCTGAAAGTTACAATTAACTACCAGTTTTGCATTCGATTCGAAAATCTAGACCCACAGGAGACGGACCATTAGGTGCCCGAGGCAGCAAAAACAACCATCGTCATTAGGAGGCCCTGAACGTTACTATCAGTTTTGCGTCCGATTCGAAAATCTAGACTCACAGGAGACGGACCATAAGGTGTACGAGGCAGTTATATTCCCTTGGAGACAAGTCTGCTGGAGGACGATGTATTGAATCTGGACGGGATGTGAGTGTTCCATCGTCATTAGGAGACCCTGAACGTTACAATTAACCATCAGTTTTGCGTTGGATTCGAAAATCTAGACTCACAGGAGATGAAACATAAGGTGCCCGAGGCAGCAATATCCCGTTGTAGACAAGTCGGCTGGAGGACGCTGTATTGAATCGCGATGCAATTTGAGATTTCCATCGACAATAGGAGGCCCTGAACGTTACAATTAACTATCAGTTTTGCGTCCGATTCTAAAATCCAAACTCACAGGAAAACGACCATAAGGTGCCATAGGCAGCAATACACCCTTGGAGACAAGTCGGCTGGAAGACGATGTATCGAATCGCGTTGCCATTTGAGTGTTCCATCATCATTAGGAGGCCCTGAATGTTACAATTAACATCAGTTTTGCGTCGGATTCGAAAATCTAGACTCACAGGAGAACGACCATAAGGTGCCACAGGCAGCAATAGACCCTTGGAGACAAGGCTGCTGGAGGACGATGTATTGAATCGCGATGCAATTTCAGTTTTCCATCGCCATTAGGAGGACCTGAATATTACAATTAACATCAGTTTTGCGTCGGATTCGAAAATCTAGACTCACAGGAGACGGACCATAAGGTGCCCGAGGCAGCAATCTCCCCTTGGAGACAAGTTAGCTGGAGGACGATGTATTGAATCGCGATGCAATATGAGTTTTCCATCGCCATTAGGAGGCCCTGAACGTTACAATTAGCTATCAGTTTTGCGTCCGTTTCGAAAATCTAGACTCACAGGAGACGGACCATAAGGTGTACGAGGCAGTTATATTCCCTTGGAGACAAGTCGGCTGGAGGACGATGTATTGAATCTGGACGGAATGTGAGTGTTCCATCGTCATTAGGAGACCCTGAACGTTACAATTAACCATCAGTTTTGCGTCGGATTCGAAAATTTAGACTCACAGGAGACGGACCGTAAGGTGCCCCAGGCAGGAGTATCCCCTTGGAGACAAGTCGGCTGCAGGACGATGTATTGAATCTCGTCGCAATTTGAGTGTTCCCTCGTCATTAGGAGGCCCTGAACGTTACAATTAACTATCAATTTTGCGTCCGATTCGAAAATCTAGACTCACAAGAAACGGACCATTAGGTGCCCGAGGCAGCAATATCCCCTTGGAGACAAGTCGGCTGGAGGACGATTTACTTAATCGCGACGCAATTTGAGTGTTCCATCATCATTAGGAGGCCCTGAACTTTACAATTAACTATCAGTTTTGCGTCGGATTCGAAAATCTAGACTCACAGGAGAACGATCATAAAGTGCCATGGGCAGCAATAGAACCTTGGAGACAAGTCGGCTGGAGGACGATGTATTGAATCGCGATGCCATTTGAGTGTTCCATCGTCATTAGGTGGCATTGAACGTTTCAATTAACCATCAGTTTTGCGTCGGATT